>NW_013953367.1:78020-80454 GCF_001266775.1 Austrofundulus limnaeus
ATTTAGTTGTGGTGGGAGTACAGGCAGGGAGTTAAGTCCCCCAGTATAAGCACAAATGTGTGGATTTTTTTGTTTGTTGGGTTCTCTGTGCTTTTTTAGGAGATAGGGGTGGGATTATACTGGATCTATTTGTTTTGAGAATGTCTTTTTCAGGTTATTTTTTGTGATGGTTTGTGGATATTGTACTATAGTCCGATTGACCATAAATGAGCAGTTCTAATATTAACATTCATCAACAGTCACCCAGTTAACTGTGTGAGTTGGAATGTGAAATCCCTCAATKDTCCAGTGAAATTTAGGAAAGTTATGACACATTTAAGAAAACTTGATGCTAATATTACTTTTTTGCAGGAGACCCATTTGCGTAAGGAAGACAGTGCAAATCTAAGCAGGCGCTGGTCTGGTCAGGTGTTTCAGTCTAATTTTCCAATCTAAATAGAGAGGGGTAGCCATCTTAGTTAGTAAAAAGGTGCAATTTACGGCATCCATTGTTAAAACAGACGCTGCTGGACGTTATGTTATTGTGGTGGGAAAACTATATGCACTTCCTGTCATTTTAGTCTCGGTATATGCTCCAAAGTGGGATGACCAAACATTTTTTAATACGCTTTTTTCAAATTTACCTAATATTTCAACACATAATCTAATAATTGGGGGAGATGTGAACTGTGTGCTATCAGCCCTCGATCGTAGTACAGTGGGGAGSATCTCTCTTTCTAAATCGGCCCTGTCAATTAATTCATTTCTTAACACCTATGGAGTGGTTGACGTGTGGCGTTTTCGAAATCCGACCCTGAGACGGTATTCGTTCTTTTCCCCTGTTCACGAGAGCTATTCACGGATTGACTACTTTCTCCTCGATAAATGTATTTTACCTTTAGTGAGTGAATGTGATTATGGAGCGATAGTCATTTCTGATCATAGTCCGCTCATAATGAAACTGAACGTTCCTGTTACGCATCGGTCTATTGTCCTTGACGTCTTAATCCAATACTTTTATCTGATGAAGACTTAGTTGATATGCTTACTTCCAAAATTAAGTTTTTTATTGATGTTAATCGGACCTCTCAGGTAAAATGAGACCTCTCAGGTAAAGGCTTACCTGAGAGGTCAAATAATTTCTTACTGTGCAAATAAAAAGAAAAAAACATTGAACGGCTAAAATCGTTAGATCCGATTTTACAATTAGACAGGGAATGCTGCCATGCTTTTACCCAAGACTCACTTAAGAAACGTACATTACTCCAAACAGAGTTTAACATCTTATCTACCCAACAGGCTGAATATTTAATATCCAAATCTAGGTATGGCTACTATGAGCATGGTGAGAGGGCTGGACGCCTTCTTGAACAGCAGCTACGGCAGCGCTCAGCTAAACAGGATATCTCAGCAATAAATGATAAGCATGGTGCAAAATGTTGTGAGAATGCAGGAATTAATYTGTGTTTCAGCAAATTTTACCAATCTCTGCATACCTCCGAAGCCTCACCTAACCCTACTGAACTGGATGATTTTTTTAAAGATATTAAAATCCCTTCACTAAGTTCTGACCTAACTAACGAGTTGGAAAGAGATTTCTCTTCAGCTGAGATAAACTCTGATATTAAAAACATGCAAAATGGAAAATCTCCAGGACCAGATGGTTTTCCGGCAGAATTCTTTAAGAAATTTTCGGATCTACTTTCTCCCCTGTTGTTATTAGTTTTTGAGGATTCCTTGACTACACAATTATTGCCACTGTCTATGCGTCAGGCGGTAATTCCCTTGCTTCTAAAGAAGGATAAAAACCCCTTGAGCTGCAGTTCATTTTACCCAAAATAGCTTTTAAATACTGATGTAAAAATTCTTACAAAGATGTTGGCAAAACGAGTCAAACAGATTATCCCCACAATTGTTTCACCTGACCAGACCGGTTTTATTAAAAATCGTCAATCCTTTTTTTAATATCAGGCAGTTGTTTAATGTGTTGTACACTTCTGCTCCACCCGGTCACAATTGCAATGAAATTTTAATCTCGCTGGACACTGAGAAAGCGTTTGACCGGGTGGAGTGGAACTATCTTTTTAAGACCTTGGATATGTTTAACTTCGGTCCTAAATTTGTTTCATGGGTGATGCTGATACATATCTTACCAATGGCAGCAGTACGTACTAACAGTAATCTATCCAGCTATTTTGAATTGGAACGTGGTACGAGGCAGGGGTGCCCACTCTCACCACTCTTATTCGCAATCGCAATTGAACCACTCGCAGTGGCTTTACGAAACAACCCTAAGATTAAAAGGTATGAATCGGTTTGGCACTGAACATAAAGTTTCCTTATACTCTGACTATACTCTTCTTTATATCTCAGATCCCTTGTTTAGTGTTCCTGAGTTACTTCTTTTACTTGAAAAGTTTGGAAATATATCTGGTTATAAGTCCTGATGCATCTC
>NW_013953367.1:87327-88720 GCF_001266775.1 Austrofundulus limnaeus
TTGTCGTCCTTTATTTGGAATAAAAAGCATCCACGGATAGGCAGTAAGATGTTACAGTTACCCCACGTCTTGGTGGCTTGTCACTCACCAACTTTTTATATTACTACTGGGCGGCCAACATTAGAGCCTTACTCTACTGGTTGAGAGAGGACAATCCTGTTCCTACTTGGGTAATTCTAGAGAGGAAATCAGTTACGGCGAGCTCTCTCTCTGCTTTACTTTGCTCCCAGTTACCGTTTAATCAACCCATCTCAATTTATACTTCTAATCCGGTTGTAACTCACACAAAAAATCTGGAATCAGTGCAGGAGGTTGTTTAAAAGTACAGAATTATTATTGTCTGCTCCAGTATCAAATAACCATATGTTTGCTCCTTCACTAATGGACTCTGTTTTCAATACTTGGAGTTTAAAGGAAATAACTTCTCTAAATGATCTTCATATAGACAATAAGTTTGTATCATTTGAACAGTTAGCACAGACATTTGGCATCCATAAGTCACAGTTCTTCAGGTATTTACAACTGATACATTTTGTAATGTCAAGTTCTGGATGTTTTCCTCTACGTCCCCCAACTTCTCTCATAGATGAGATTTTGATGTGTAAGTCTGTAACAAAACGCTCTATGAGTAGAGTTTATTCTCTGCTCAGCTCATTTTCTGACTCCAATTTAGATTCTTTGAAGGGCAAGTGGGAGATGGACTTGGAGGAATCCATATCAGACACAGTTTGGCAAAAAATTATTCAAAATATATATTCGTCTTCAATATGTGTGAAACATGTTATAGTTCAATTCAAGGTTGTACATTGTCTACACTGGTCTAAGGACAGATTGTGCAAATTCAAAACAGACTTGGATCCGACGTGTGATCGCTGTAAACAATCTCCTGCCACACCTACGCACATTCTGATCCTGTCTAAAGTTACATGGATATTGGCAAGGCATCTTTGATACCTTTTCAGGACTATTTGGATGAACTGTTCATCCTTCACCACTCATTTCTCTTTTGGGAGTGGCTCCAGCAGAGGCTTCCTTCAGTAAACATCAGAGAACGGTGTTAGCTTTCTGCTCTCTACTGGCTAGAAGACTTATTCTTCTTCGTTGGAAGGATCCACATCCTCCAGTATATGGTCATTGGTTAAGAGAAGTTATGTCTTACATTCACTTATAGAAGATTAGATATACTGTTAGGGGATCTGAAAACAAATACTTTGACATCTGGCAGCCATTTATATCCTACGTGGAGAAAATTTCCGCAGCTAACTTTGTGTAAAGGTCAAATATTGGTTCTTTGTACACAAACCTGTGACTTATATTGTCTGTTATATGAATACAAGATGTATTTATGTTTTGTTGGTGGATCCGGTATAGGTGGGGAGGGATGGGAGGGTTC
>NW_013953367.1:89612-94523 GCF_001266775.1 Austrofundulus limnaeus
TGTGTGTGTGTGTGTGTGTGTGTGTGTGTGTGTGTGTGTGTGTGTGTCTCCCCGCAGCGAAATTCAGGCTCTGCAATTGCTCCGACACTGCAGCAGCCGCATTCTGCTTTGAAACGTTTCTTAAGTTTGTTATTTTAATGAGCTCTCACGCTAACGTGAGAGTTCACTCCTCCCGACACTAAGAAAACAGGAGGGGAGGAGTCAGCTGAGCTCCTGTGTAGCTGACCACAGAGAGGGAGAGAGAGGAAGTAAACCAACAAGCAGAAAAATGAAACTTTTCATCCTCATTTTTTTACTGACCTCAAAATGACTTATTGTGCAATTAATTTAATTAATTATTGACTATCGCGACAGGCCTACATCTATCTAATAATAATGAATAGAGTGGAAAAACACTGAAGAATAAAACTACAGTTTGATATTTTCATCTTCGAAAAAGTAAATGTGAAATGACTAATTAATATTTTCCCTTCAGTTATCTATGAAAACAACAGCCATTGTGACTGAATTAATCCTTAATAAATTCAACAGTTAGAAGCTAGTAATCACTGTTTCAGACTATTTTAAACACAACGATTTCACTCATCATTCTCTGTTATACTCAGGTAAATATCACAATGTCAGGAGAAATTAGTCTTGAAGAAAATTAAGATTTTATAGTCAAAAGATAAAAAAATGATTATGTTTTTCTTTTTCATCACAGGATTCTGCCTCTTCACAACACATTGGAGGGTTAAACAGTCTTTCTTCTCGTTATTACTGACATCCACTCAAGTTCAGCCTTAATTGGAGTGCTGCTACAACACTGACAATTTCTGCTGTATATATTTAAACACCATACTAAAGATACAGTTCTCTTGAGGCACGAGGAGCTCCGAACCCTTTCTCCCATGCATTTCAAGCATGTGCTGTAAGTAGGCGAAAATAAAAATCTGAACATATTTTCTGGGTCAATTTTTTTTTCAAGTGTTGGCTGAAAATTGTCTCAAGCAGAATGACTGAGGAGTTTGTGTGACCTTTGTAGGGGTCACCTCAAGTGAAGAAACAAGATTTACTGCCCAAAGCAGGCCTCAGAAGGGCCTGGCAGAAGGCAGGAACACTGAACTCTATTTTAGGCCATGACAGGTCATTTCAACCTAGAAGAGAATTCGAGAGTTCTCTTAATCAGATACGAACAGAACAATCTTTTCTGTTCGTGATTCATTTGTTGTTTAACTAAGAATGTTTATGCATTTGTTAATCATAATAATGACTGTCACAAAGAAGGAAGAATCACTTCTAGCCTTTTATCGTGCCTGAAAGATTAATTAATGGTATAAAAATCACAGAGAAAATCATTACCATGTTTTCATTGTGTTTTTATATAAATCACTGTTTTTATTTTATTGGAAACATCAGTAATATAATTTTGAGTTTTTCTTGAGAAAATCTTTCATTTATCTGGACCAGCAAATGGTTCAGACTGATTATTTAAATAGAAATTTAATTAATCATCATAAATGTTTTACAGTGATTTCTCTTAGAGTTCCATCAGAAAGAAAGCTAAAGAAGATATTATCAAATGTCTGTTAAAACAACCACATAATTTGTCCTTGACTGGCGCCACTGGCAAAGCTCTTATCTTCTTTCCTTTCTGTGACTCATTTCTAAGCCTGAGGGCGGAACCAAAGTCGTCCGCCTCTATTACTAACACGGACGATTTTGAGAGACGGAACACACTTCTTCCTGGATGAAGACGGGGAAGAAAGCTGATTTCTCTTCGGAGAACCAGCTCGGCCGTAGGTCTGGCCCATAAGCCAATTAGGGAAGACCTGACGGCCCGGACAGGGGCAAGCCGCCGACTGTCCACACTGAGACTACCAGTCTCTAAGTGTTTTTCAACTCCCGAGGGGAGACCTTTTATTTTGAAAGACGAACCGGATGCATCAGCTCGAATCTTTCTGGCGAAGTTCGAAGCAGACGAAAAGTTGCCTAAAATAACACTTTCTCGCCACGGAGCAGTGAGCGGGCCGAGGAACTCGTTCCCTGACTGGTCTAAGGTGAGGCAGCATTTGCCCGGAGTGTGGAAAAGAAGCTAGCAACAGGTAAACGCTGTCGTGTTCCGGGGTGATGTGTCATGTGGAGTTCTGAGCGCAGAGGGGACTTGCTGATCCGGTTGACACCTTAACAAAATAAAAGCAGAAACACTAACCTTATTTTCAAACCTTTTCTTATCCTTTATTTTCCAAAACTTAAGTTAAAAGTGCCAGTAAAATTGTTTGGTTGTTAACATCAGAACTGATGTTTTACTGTTCTATATAAGTAATCTGAGTTTAATATGAAATGAAATTCGGACACGGGTTTTATCTCATTTAACTCTGACGCTTGTTATAGGAAAACACACAATCCAGTGTAACTTATGATCTGTTCAATTTGTGTAAATAAATGATTGCATAATCTTTTACGAATCAACTTGAACTCGTCTGACGTTCCCTCATTGTGTCACTTTTCTCTTGCACAGTCAAAATATTAAAGTAATGAGGAAAATACCTTGGTAAAAAATTCTCTCATAACTAAGCTATGAGAAGTATGTAAGGAGGCTTATTTTACATAAGTCTACCCCTACACCTTTTAACGTGATGCGTTGACACAGCTTCTGTTCATTCCTTGATTTTAGGATAATTTCTGTGACAGAGTGATTCATGGGTCAAATTTAAGTGGGTTGAAAAACAGCAGAGAAAATCTCTGTAGGAGGACTGACCTGAAAATACATGAAAAAGCAACCAAGTAACCAACCAAAAACTTTGAAAGATCTGATGTCTGATATCTGATAAATATCGAATATTGCTTCAACATTTGCCAAAAATTGARTATCTGATTATATCAGCCTAGATATTCAATACAAGCAGTCCATTCCAGTAGTCTGCTCAGAATTTAAATCCAGCAGCACTTAGAGCCAGCATACTGTTTAACTTAAATGAGTTATTTCACAATTAAAAAATAAAGTTTGCTTTTATTGTATTTATTGAGATAATTTTTAGGGGGTTCTATTGTATTATTTATTTATTGTACAATATACTTGTGTTTAAAAGAATTATGTAACCCATTGGTTATTAATAAATGGGACCAGTCTGTCATACCTGTTGTTGACTATTGTTTACTTTTTGACTTGATCAAGACTTTTTAAGATTCCACACCACAAAAAAACATTAATAAAGGTTTGGATGATTCATTCTGACAGCATATTGCGTCAGCATCAGTATAAGCCAATACTCAAGACAGCAACAAGTGTATCGTATCAGAAAAAATTGAATCGGGACACCCCTAGCACATAAAGGCATATTTCATATCTGAGCACAATTAGCCTGACTGCCAGAAACAATGACTGACTTCTATGGAAAAAAATCACTTTTTTGAGCTTTAGCTGTTTGTTTGCAAAGCAACCAAACAGCAACGCATTCAATGCAAAATGTAAAAACTGAAAACTCAGGTTTGAGTTTTGCACAGTGTTATACGTGTAATTTAATATTTCTCCTACTGGTTTTCTCTCTTACAGCTGTCAGCAGTGATTTCTCAGCTGAGCGATATGCTTTGGGCCAAGACCATTGTTTGAGATTATTTACAGTTAAACATGGTGTAGTAGCTGAATGTTTGGCAACTTTGCATCTTTTGAGACAGACAATTAGGCAAGACAAAATCTGCAAAACTTGTCTTTCCACTCTGAAGTACGACTACCAGATATTTACCAGAGGCAGAAATCCAGTTAAAATGTGGAGGTGTCTGCCTCCCTCTTGCATTCAGCTCTGCTTTCCACCTGCAGACCCCCTTAGCAAGAAGTCTCGTGAACAAAGTATTTCCATTTGTCCCTTTAAGGTTTTGCTTTATTGTTCATATCGAAACAGCTTCTCAGCTCATTGTGCTCACTGCTGCTTGAGCAAATCCATCTGCTGGCAGCATTTGCAAAACATTACACTATGCTTCACTTCATTTCTAAGCATGTGAATTGATTTGAATTGAATTGATGAATGTATAAAATGAAGTGACAGAATAGAGAGAAAAAAGAATGTTCAGTCAGGCCTTGTCATTTTTGGATTTCCTAGACACTTTTGGCTTTTCTTTAAAGAATTTTTAAAACATATTTTTGCATGTATGACAGTGATGTATAAAGTAATGAAAAATTGTTTGTATAAATAAAACAATAAATACAGAATATAGGTTCAGATTAAATTTTTTAAATTAGATTAAAAAAAAATTCTGCAGGTGTTAAGTTTTTTTTGTTTGTTTTTTTTATATGCATTAGTTAAACTTCATGCACTCAGTTTTGCCCTCAGTAGTGGTCATGTTGTTCAGTCAGATTGAGATCAGGTGATTTCCTAGGTTACTGCAGAAGATTTCAGTCCCTCAGCTTCAAAAACGCATGGTTCACAACCACTGTATGTTTTGGGTCACTGTTCATCTGCACTATGTCATGACATCCATTCAGTTTTTCTGCATCTGGCTGCAGAAACTGCGAACTTCAGGGTTTATCCTGCTGCTTCACTATTCTGTCACATCCTCAGTCAACACTGGTGATCCTCGACAACTGGAAACCCAAATCTTTGCCATCACACCAACTTCTTGGCTCTTATGAATGTTACATACTTCAAATTTTAAAGTTACGCCGCTATCTTAACTATTGTTTCCATCAAGGTTGACAATTATATTGAAATACAGAATACTGTTCAAGAAAAATATTGTATTTTGATCTGGTGTTCTAATCCTGAGGCGCATGAATAGTTGAATGTTTTGTGTTGAATCCTCTGTTGTTGTGATGTTTAGTCTTCTTTTTTTCTTAAAGGAGACATATCATGCTAAATGCACTTTTTTGCATTTATAAACTATTTTTTGTGCAATTATAGTGTCTAGGAGTGTAGAAAGCTTTAATTTATTCTG
>NW_013953367.1:99853-103383 GCF_001266775.1 Austrofundulus limnaeus
CCTCTGCACCACATCTGAACCCAGTCCACACCCAGTGGGAGGACCCTTCACAACAGGATCACACATACTTCCCCACATCTCGCAGAAAGGACGAGAAAGGACTGAGTCATCTTGCAGGACAAGATGACTCAGTGTGATGAGGTTGCATATTTGTGACCCATCATATCAAAATGAGGATTAAGTCAAATTTGGTCAAAATGACCTAATTACATTTTCAGATTCTTGGCTTTGAAAGCTACATTTTGATACTGGATCATCCTGGTATCATAATTAAATCCATGTATGTGACTTAATTTGTCTTGTTGGTTATAATAATACATAAATATTTGGTCTGAATCCTAATTTGATGTAATTTTAATGAGGAAATTTTGATGTCCTTTTAAAGAGGAAACCTCAAATTTAATTGAATATTGAGATTTCCCAGCTATAAAAAACAACACTTTGCTAGCTCACAGGGAAAATCTTAAATTTTAAGGCGTTTTTCCTCAAAATCAGGTTTTTTGTTGCTACTGTTCAAAATAGTGCTTCAAAATTTTGTTTTATGATTATATTTCAGACAGTCTATTCAACTGATACATTGAAAAGGCTTTTATTCATTATGTCATGGACTAATTATTTATATCTGTTTCACCTTGACACTGTCCATCACTCGTATCTTTCTGATAGCTCATTTCTCTCTCGTTGTCTATTTGTTTCCGGACGTCAAGACTCCGCAACRGACTGAACTCTCTTGGTTGATAACACTCTTGGGCTGGGAGCCCTGTGATAGGCTGAACAGTATATTTGTCAATCTGTGATTGGTTGTAAACTGTCACATGGTGTTGACATGATGTGTATTACTGGCTGTAGTCTGCTGACGAGTCAGTCACAATCATGCAGGACCTTCCTGATTCAATTCTGTTTGTTTGTTGCTCACAATTAAATCATATTTGATTATCATATACGCAGACTTTTCTGGTATTATTCCAACGTGTTTCTGCATTCTTGGTAGATGGTGCCACCACAAATTTTGGTGTTGTCGTTATCGGAGCCCCAAGGACCGGAGTTTGCACGCAACGGCCGACGGTTTCGGACGACCACTGGACAATGGGAAAGGAAGGCTTTTGTTTTTTTCAGCTTCTGAGAAAGCTGGCCTGTCTTCCTCTGCTGATAGTGTCCAGGTCGGGATCTGTCTTTACTTCGGGCGCTGTGGGTGACCTTTGGGACTGGAGCTGAAAAGAACTTGTCTGTGACAGAAACACGGTGAGCTAATATTTTCATTAGCACCTTATGCTAAAGAGCTACGGCTAATTTTTCGGCCCGCACACATTGAAATTGTAAATTGTTAGATGCTGGTCTGGTTCTTCTGAGGCTGAATGACAATAGCCGAGGTAGGTGTGGGAATGATATATTCCACATCGAGTTTAAAAAGCAGGGAGCTCAGTTTTCTGTTTTTAATGTAACCTAAAGGACAGCTATTTGTTCAATGGTGAGCGTAGGCAGGTTAAAAAATGTTTAAACTGCTGAGGGTAAATGTTGTTTTTCTGTCTTGTTTCTATTTGAGGAACATTTCTGTAGGCTAAGAGTCATTCCAAGTGACCGCGGTCCCGACATCTCGTTAATGTCTGTTAATGTCATTAAGTAGGTCAATGAGCCTGAGTTTCAGCCACAGAATGCGACCAGAAAGGCTTTCCTTTCGAGTACAGGCCATGAAAGAGGCAAAGCTGGCGCTGACAGCCAAGAAAAGTGTCTGCAGATATGGGAGTCTTTATAAGTTTGTTTCCGGGACCAACGTGACTCAAAGCTTAAATCAAGAAGGATGATAAAAGTTTGGTTGTTTGTATGTGAATCATTTTAATAACATGGGTTTAGTCTCTTTTGGTTTTGGGGACTCTGCTGTTTTCAGCCGCGCAGCGTCTCCTCCTGTTGGTGCGGCTGGGTTGGGGTGGTGTTTGGCCAGGGCCCTGTCATCCCCCCCCCCCCCCCCGTTTTGTTTCCTTCTTTTCATAAACCCCTAACACATGCATGAAAATGGATGTGTTTCTAACTAACTCTCAGGGTGAAGTGTGAAAAATATTTTATTGAAGACAAAGTGTTTATGATACTTTTAATTAATGAAACTGTTGGGAAAAATGGAATTTGCTGAACTAGTGTTTTCATTTATTTTCTGTTACAAATGATTTTTTGAGTCAGTATAGTATATATATTGAATGGAGGCTTGTTCAATTCCCTGAAGCAAGGGAGAGTGTTTTTTTTATTTTTGTTTGTTTTACCTTTTAAAATGAGATGCAGAGTTTAAAAACATGTAATGAAACATTCTAACTTGAAGGCTGGCTTACATACCAGGTTACATGGCATTTAAAATATATAAACAAAGTATTTCCAACTTTCTGGAAGAGAAAGGGAAAGAAAAACAGTGATTTTTATTTTTTTCTTCATTTTATTTGTTTATTTTTGGATTTGTCTATCTGAGGTTTTGTTTTATGAAGGAGCAGCATTTAAAGGGCATAGAAAAAAAGGGTATTTAAAATGCCTGACATTTTATCAAGAAGCTGTTGAATAAATAGAACTGTTTCATTAATAATATCTTTTTTGTTTTGTGTTTGTGTGTGTGCTTGTTTTTGTGCTTGTTTTTGTGTGATGGGGGAGTTTCGGTTTTCCTGATGGTCCTCTGCTCTTTCCGAGTCCACTGCCAACCGCCGAGACCTGAGAACTGGACTGATGATGGACATTTGGAAAACGGACAGTGTTGCTGAGGCCAGCACTGAAAATGTCAAGGCCAAGATCCATGACAAGGAAGGCATCCTTCCTGACCAGCAGAGGCTGATCTTCGCCAGCAAGCAGCTTGAAGATGGCCGCACCCTGTCCGACTACAACATCCAGAAGGTGTCCAGAAGGTGGGGGGGCTGGCTCGTGGGCATCTGAGGGGAGGGGGGTGCATGTGTGTACGTGTGTGGGGTGATGATGTCATCAGTTCTTCCTGGTGGGGTTTTAAGTTACTTCCATAAATACATAAATGGGAAGACTGCGTACCTGTTTTCACGGGCAGTTTCCTGGGAGCCAGTCGACTGTATTACATTGCTAAATGAATGAGCTTTTGCTTAAAGCAGCAGAGAGAAGTGCAATCTGTTTACGAAATATGACACCTGGTTTCCCCCTGGCCTTTGTTCGGAGGACAAGGGCGTTAATATTTATAAATGAGGATGTTCGGTTTTTTAACCTATGAGCTCAATAAAACACAACAACCCCCCGAACATTAAATCAATGACAACAGAGGCAAGTGAGATTTTAGAAGATTCACTTTGCAAAGAGGAGAAGTTCCCGTTACTTAACTTTGCTCGAAAGCTCAGCAAGTCCAGAGAAGTTCTGACCTCTGTGGGCGTGATCAGTCTTTTATTAAAATATGTAAATGTGGCATCACAAGTAAAACAGCGAATCAACACATCATTTGCTGGAGTATATCAAAAACACATAAAACAATGAAAATGCCGTTGCTGGGGTTACAGTATCTAAGGAGGAACAATGAACACTTGTTTTTTGCACCTGAGAGT
>NW_013953367.1:110380-112095 GCF_001266775.1 Austrofundulus limnaeus
CAATGAAAATGCCGTTGCTGGGGTTACAGTATCTAAGGAGGAACAATGAACACTTGTTTTTTGCACCTGAGAGTGGAAATCTACAAGAATGTGGAGAAATGATGGTTTCGGCCATTAATCTAAACCTAGTCTCACAGAAACTGCTTCACAAGCAGTTTCTTGGCAGCAAAGACCAACCTTATCTTACAGAAACTGGCCTTGAAGGCAGGAAGGCCAGTTTTCATCCGCTGGCTATCCGCTGGCTCATAATGTTCCTGTTGAAAACACATTTTGAACTAAACATTCGTACTCAAAACTTTATTTGATACACACAATGAACTTTAATGAAATGTAATAAAGAAAAACCTTTTCAGAGGATAAGACAGAGAACTGATGTGTTTGAGTTATGTTGTTTCATAAACTAAAATTATATGAATTAATCATCATCAGTTTCATACACGTCCTGTCTCTCTGAAAGAGTGTTTTTTTTTTTTTTTCTAATTGTTGTCTTTTCTCTCTGTGTTTTGTGTGAGTTTTTTTTTCCGCAGGGAAAATGCTGTTTCTCATCGGGGGGTTGCTCCATTTCCACCTGGACTGACTGGGAGCTGCGCGCCACCTCGTGCTAGCCTTTCCAACTGGCGTTTCCTGGGGGTCCTCTTGAGGAGGGACCCATCATCCCGCGTCTTCACGTTCCACCTTTGAGCAGGCCGTGTTTTGCGGCTGTTCTCTTTCTGGGCGAGGGTTCTAAAATGCTCTACACCTTTGGCCCTTTCTGTTCTGGTGTGGTTTCTGATCACACACACCCTGCCTCATTGACATAAAGAGAACAGAACTGTTTCTGCACTCAAAGCTGCATTAGCTGGGTGTGAGTGCTTTTCGCCACACTGTTTTTTCCGCCTCCATGAAACTATGATTTGCCCCATCTGAAATACTGGACTAACCTTGTGCGTTTCTGACTGGCTTATTATTGTGCATTTTTGCATGCTTCACCAGTTTAACTGAAATGCATTTATGTCTGTGCAATGCTTGAGATTTCCTGTGTGTTTTTTTTCCTCTCAGGGACTGGATGACGCCCTGGGTAGCTGGGTTGGAATTTGGCTCCGCCTCCTGGGACAAAACATAATTTTTAAACATTTAGACATCTCTGGATGGTTTGGGGTTGTTTTTTTTTTGTTTGTTTGTTTGTTTGTTTTTTTTGTTTGTTTTTTTGATTTTATGTTTTGTTATGTTTGTTTGTTTTTCTAGTGTTTTGTCCTTCTGTGCAGCTTGCTGGTAAAGTTTATGAGGCATTTTGGTGTTTTCGCCCCTGCCTCCTGTCCTCGGCACTGCGCTGATCACCCACACCTGCACCAGATTGAGCTCATCATCTCCAGGCTTTATAAGGCAGTGCTGGAGTTCATCTCGTCGCTGAAGCATCGCCTCTGTTTGGGTATGAGCACAGCCTGCTACCTGTGATTCAGAATTAGAAATAATCTTACCTGTGTACCTGTTCTCCTGCCTGTTTCCAGAAGCGACCTCCAGCACACCTGCCTCTTGCCTAGGAAACACGAGCCGCACTCACCTGGGTTTCATGCGCAGCCTGCCATGTAAATCTGTAAATAAACCTGCACCTGTATATACTCACCTATGAAACCTCACCTTTTGGACCAACTCCTCCAAGACTCCTCTCCTTCTCCAGCCCGTAAGCAACACCTTCAACTACTCACCTGTTAAAGACTCTTACCGGAAAATCTGCC
>NW_013953367.1:112432-116307 GCF_001266775.1 Austrofundulus limnaeus
CCCCCCCCACCACCTGCTATAACTACTAGAGAACCAGATATCCGTCCGTCTGAGTTTTTTGATGGAGACATTAATCACTGTCCCAGTTTTTTGCTCCAGTGTCGATTAGCCTTTGCTCGTTCCCCGTCATTTTTTCCTACCCACTCAGCTTGAGTAACATATATTGTTTCGGCTTTAAAGGGAAAAGCCCTCAGATGGGCTCAAGCGTTTTTGTCTGCACATTCCTCTGACACTCTCACCTCTCAGCTTTTCATTCAAGAATTCCAGCATGTGTTTGACCATCCCCTCCAGCAGGAGGAGGCAGCGAAGTGCCTAATCAATCTCCGACGAGGTAATAAGTCCGCAGCTGAACACTCTGTGGATTTTCGAATTGTTGCCGAGGAGGCAGGCTGGGAGGAACTCGCGTTGAAAGGTATTTATGTAAATTCTTTGTCGGAGCAACTAAAGGATCAGTTGGCTTCCCGGGATGAACCTGGAAGCCTGGATGAATTAATCGCCGTGTCTGTTTGTATTGATAACAGACTGAAAGAACGAAAGAAGGAAAAGAACTACGTTTCCCAGAATCCCCGGGTCCCCGCTCCCCTCATCGGTGGTGAGTTTCCGCCTTCTAACGCCACAGCTGCTGCTAATTCCACTGAACCCATGCAAATTGGACGCACACGGTTGACTCCAGAGGAGAGACAGAGACGGTTTGCAGCTAAACTTTGTATTTATTGTGGCAACAAGGGACATTTCGTCGTCACTTGTCCGCTGCGGGGAAACGGGCAGTCTCGTCAGTAGAACAGGGGAAGCTGATGAGACAGGACAATTTCTCCCCTAACTCTTTGTTTTTCCTTCCCGCTACGGTAGTTTGTGGGCAAAACAAGCTACCAATTTCGGCCCTTGTGGACTCAGGTGCCGAACAGAACCTAATCTCAAGTTACATAGTGGAACAACTGGAAATCCCCACATCTCCACTCGATCCTCCTCGCTCTATCGCCGGTGTCACAGGACAGCTCCTATCCCAGGTCAACAGATTCGTCCCCAGTCTGCATGTGATTGTGTCGGGAAACCACCACGGCTTTGGTGAGTTTGTGGTCTTTGATTCTACTTCTCCTCAAATTATTTTTGGTTTTCCGTGGTTGTCCCTGCATAACCCAGTCATCAATTGGAAGGAAAAGAGGGTCCAGAACTGGAGTACCTTTTGCTTACAGCACTGTTTAAAGTCGGCTGTCTCAGTCTCCGTTAAAGGGGAGGAACCTGTTGAAGAGACAGATTTGTCCTCCATACCTGAAGTTTATCATGATTTAGCATCTGTTTTCAGTAAAAGTAAGGCACTTTCCTTACCCCCCCCATAGACCATACAACTGCGCCATAGATTTAATACCTGATTCAGTACTTCCGTCCAGTCGTCTCTATAATCTCTCTGGTCCCGAAAAAGAGGCCATGAAAACCTACATAGACAAATCCTTAGCTTCCGGAATCATCCGCCCCTCCAAATCTCCCCTAGGGGCAGGATTTTTCTTTGTTGCCAAAAAAGGATAAGACTCTCAGACCCTGCATTGACTACAGAGGACTCAACCAAATCACAGTTAAAAACAAGTACCCTTTGCCCCTGTTAGATTCCATTCACGACCAGCTTCACACAGCCACCATCTTCACCAAACTGGACTTCCGTAATGCCTACCACCTTGTGTGAATAAAAGAAGGAGATGAGTGGAAGACAGCATTTAAGACCCCCTTAGGTCACTTCAAGTACCTGGTCATGCCCTTTGGGTTAACCAACGCCCCAGCAGTGTTTCAGGCATTAGTCAATGATGCACTCCGAGACCTTTTGAATGTGTGTGTGTTTGTTTATTTGGATGACATACTCATCTTTTCCCGTGACGTCCAGCAACACCAATCACATGTCAGAACGGTCCTCCAGAGACTTCAAGAAAACCAGCTCTACGTGAAAGCTGAAAAATGCAAGTTTCTTGTATCATCTGTGTCCTTTTTAGGGTTCATTTTGGAGAAGGGTCAGTTCAGGAAAGACCCTGAAAAGGTTCGGGCAGTTTCAGAATGGCCAGTTCCTAATGATCGTAAACAGTTACAACGTTTTCTTGGTTTTTCAAACTTTTACAGGCGATTCATCAGGGACTACAGTTGTATCGCCGCACCTCTCACCCAACTAACTTCCACATTAAGAACCTTCTCCTGGACTCCCGAGGCCAACCACGCTTTTGGTGAGTTGAAAGCTCGTTTCTCTCAAGCCCCCGTTTTGTGCCATCCTGACCCACATAAACAGTTCTTTGTAGAAGTGGATGCTTCTGACCTGGGAGTCGGTGCGGTTTTGTCCCAAAAGTTAGAACCAGATGGTAAAAAGCACCCTTGTGCTTTCTTTTCTCGTCGCTTATCACCAGCCGAGACTAACTATGATGTCGGAGACAGAGAACTGTTGGCCATTAAACTGGCTTTAGAAGAATGGAGGCATTGGTTAGAAGGGACTGAGATCCCTTTCATCATCCTCACTGATCATAAAAATCTGGCCTATCTCCAAAAGGCCAAGAGGTTAAACCCGAGACAGGCCAGGTGGTCTTTGTTTTTTGCTCGTTTTAAYTTCTCTATCACTTACATCCCTAGTTCCAGAAATGTCAAACCCGATGCTCTCTCCAGACAGTTCTCCTCTGCGGAGAAAACAAAAAAAGACACCAACATCTTGCCTACCTCCTGCTTCGTGGGGACTCTCTCCTGGGACATCGAGAACACAATCCACCTGGCTCAACAGTCTGAAACCGATCCTGGCTCTGGACCTCCTGGCACCCAATTCATTCCAAAGAACATTGTGGGTAAAGTACTGGATTGGATACATAATCACAGGTTTACTTGTCATCCCGGCATATCTCGCATGTTATCATTTTCTAAAAGATACTTTTGGTGGCCAACAATGTATCAGGACATAAAAGAGTTTGTTGCAGCATGCCCCACCTGTGCTCAAAACAAGAGTGGAAACAAACAGCCCGCCGGACTCTTGCAACCTTTACCCACTCCTGCTCGGCCTTGGTCCCACATCGCTCTGGACTTCGTCACAGGACTACCCCCCTCGGAAGGTAACACAGTCATATTAACCATTGTTGATCGCTTCTCCAAGGCAGCACACTTCGTCCCCTTGAGTAAATTACCCACGGCATTCGAGACCGCTCAGCTCCTTGTCACTCACGTTTTTCGTCTGCATGGTATCCCCACCGACATCGTTTCCAACCGAGGACCCCAGTTTGTGTCCAACGTCTGGAAGGCCTTCTGTAATGCCTTAGGTGCTAAGGTCAGTCTATCTTCTGGGCATCACCCTCAATCTAACGGGCAAACGGAGAGGTGTAACCAAGAACTTGAGGTGTCTCTCAGGTGCGTCATAAATAACAATCCCTCCTCATGGTGTCAACATCTTACCTCGGTTGAGTATGCACACAACTGTCACACTTCTTCCGCTACTGGTTACTCTCCTTTTGAGGCCTCCCTTGGGTATAACCCTCCACTGTTTCCCAGGGACGAAGTTGAAAATATGGTCCCGTCCGTCCACTACCACATCCAACGCTGTCAAAGAATCTGGAGCCAGACTCAAAGAGCGCTTCTTCGTACAGCACAACAAAACAAGAGGTTTGCTGACCGCCATCGTTCCACCGCCCCTTCATATCAAGTCGGACAAGAGGTATGGCTATCTACACGTGACATAATCCTTAAGGATTTTCCTAGAAAGATCTCCCCCAGGTTCATCAGTCCCTTTCCAGTGGAGAAGATCATTAATCCCACAGCTATCAGACTTCGTTTACCTACCAACATGAAGATACATCCCACCTTCCACATCTCCCAACTGAAACCCGTCTCCACTAGTCCACTGAGCCCACCAACCAACACCCCAC
>NW_013953367.1:117307-119564 GCF_001266775.1 Austrofundulus limnaeus
GAAACAAGGAGTCCATTTACTGAGATTTGTAAATTGTTATTAAATGCTTTATTGTTACTTTCACCTATCACTGACTGAGGCATTTTGGTGTTTTCGCCCCCTGCCTCCTGTCCTCGGCACTGCGCTGATCACCGACACCTGCACCAGATTGAGCTCATCACCTCTAGGCTTTATAAGACAGTGCTGGAGTTCATCTCGTCGCTGAAGCATCGCCTCTGGGTATGAGCTCAGCCTGCTACCTGTGATTCAGAATTAGAAATAATCTTACCTGTGTACCTGTTCTCCTGCCTGTTTCCAGAAGCGACCTCCAGCACACCTGCCTCTTGCCTAGGAAACACGAGCCGCACTCACCTGGGTTTCATGCGCAGCCTGCCAYGTAAATCTGTAAATAAACCTGCACCTGTATATACTCACCTATGAAACCTCACCTTTTGGACCAACTCCTCCAAGACTCCTCTCCTTCTCCAGCCCGTAAGCAACACCTTCAACTACTCACCTGTTAAAGACTCTTACCGGAAAATCTGCCCATTACTCACCTTTACACAAAACTCTGTTTCAGGTCCCGTCCCCAAGGTCCCTGCACCTGTGTTAATAAACTCACTTACCTTTTTATCCATTGTCTCAGTCTCTGTTTGTTATTAGTATTTGCTCACGTTGACCTCCTCCTGCCAACCTGATAGTTTAGGTGATTGTCAGCTAAGTCTCGGTGAGACTTTTCCATCGGCAGTCATATTTTTTTTGATTATTTGTTCTTTTCTGCGTTTGCGGTACGCCGGGGAGGGGGTGATCTGCTACCTCGAGCCTGGTACCCACGAAGACGTATTTGAGGGAGAATTAGCCCATCTGGGTTTTGCTGTTGAGGTCCGGGGAGCTGAGAGTTGCTGTCTAAACAACGTCTATGTCATTCACAGGAGAACTAGTTCTAGGCTTACTTTAGAGTTCAGCTTAGGTGTGACAAGAGGAGGGGGGTGCTATTTCCTTTAGTTTAATTTATTTAGACTTTAGGTTTAGCTTTTGTTTGGTATTTTTTGTTATGCATTTGTTTTTTGTGTTTTTCTTTTCCTTGCACAAGCCAGCTCATGCCAGTAATCCATGCATTTTCTGTTCATGCCTTATGGGCACTGTGGGTTTTGTTTTTTAGTGATTTTGTCTTGACTGGGGTGGGAATTGAATTTTGCACATTGTCCTAATTTGCATTACTTAAGGTTCATTAATTGACAACTAGTTGTTATTAAGTTAACACTTTATCCAAGGTAAGATTCTGATGGAACATAGGCGGCTCACTCAATCAAATTCGCTGGGAGGCAGAACTTGTGTTGTGATACCTTGTCTAACTTTGGGCTTTTGAGTTTTTTAAATTTCGACATGTTTTTCTCCTGATGAGTTATGATGTTTTACTTGACATTTAAGTCTTTTTTACTGTTGTATCTTACATTGATTGCATGTATATGTTGTTGGTCGTCATTTACCTTGCACTATTTTTCCCTTATTTCTCCATTGTATCTGTTTGAGTGATGTATTTGTGTTTGGACGTTTCATAATTTTTACATTTGGTTTGGTTTTGAGTTTTGTTTACTCAAGAGGAGGGATTGTCATGGACTAATTATTTATATCTGTTTCATCTTGACACTGTCCATCACTCGTATCTTTCTGATAGCTCATTTCTCTCTCGTTGTCTATTTGTTTCCGGACGTCAAGACTCCGCAACGGACTGAACTCTCTTGGTTGATAACACTCTTGGGCTGGGAGCCCTGTGATAGGCTGGACAGTATATTTGGAAATCTGTGACTGGTTGTAAACTGTCACATGGTGTTGACATGATGTATATTACTGGCTGTAGTCTGCTGACGAGTCAGTCACAATCATGCAGAACCTTCCTGATTCAGTTCTGTTTGTTTGTTGCTCACAATTAAATCATATTTGATTATCATATACGCAGACTTTTCTGGTATTATTCCAACGTGTTTCTGCATTCTTGGTAGATCGTGCCACCACACATTATATTTTGACTAATGCAATTTTTGTTAACATTTAACTAGTCAAAACACTATATTTGCCTATTTCTCCATATACCACTTTTGGACTTAATCCTCGTTTCGATGTGATGGGTCACATTTCATTCTACAAAAAAATTCAGGATTTTTTACTGTGTTCTGTGTACTTTTAAACTTCAATTTTTGTCATGAAAACATTTCACTGCAAGTTGAACTTTGTGTATGTGATACGCTTTTTTATTTGATTGCTCCCATTTTTATCT
>NW_013953367.1:120564-123092 GCF_001266775.1 Austrofundulus limnaeus
TGAGTATCAGTCACATGGAGGCAGGGCTTAAAAGCCTGAACTTTGCCTGAAACTCTCAGACTGAAGAAGTCTCTTGGAGGAGAGACAAAACATTTCATTAGAGAAGAACCCGTCCAGAAGACCAATACAATTCTTTTCTTTTTGATTTTTTTACCTGGGTTACTGAGATGCATCAGGACATGCAAGCTATCAGCAGCAATAACTAGATAACAACTGGTGAAACTGCACATCTGCTGAGCTCATAATACTTCTCAGTCCAGTCCTTTTTAGATTAAAAAATGCCTTTGAGGAAATGGATTTTCAGATGCCAAAGATAACACGGTTCTTAAGAAGTGGTTTGAAGTATTGTGTCGACGTGCAGAACAGGGCATGACGGAAGCAGTAGGAGCTTCTTTAAGAGACAGAAGCAAATTTCAAGGTGTTTAGAAAGTGCTATGATGTCAAATTTATTTTTGATTTGTACATATATACATCATTTTAATAACAACTGAAGGTGACAGTTATATTATGGTACAGAATTGAAATATATGCTTGAGAAACATAATATTGGCCCTTTAAAAAATAATAAACACATCTCATGTTTTAACTCAACACTTTTGCATTTTGCCAACAATTATCTCATGTGTTTCTGTGTTAATTTGGCTCTAATGTAATCAGTCATTAAACAAAAATGAACACAGATTTTCTGTTTCTGGCACAATGAGGCTCGTTACTCTTTATAGCTGGCTCTTCCTGAACCCAGGTAACAAAACCATCTGTGGCCTTTTAAGATGAAATGTCAAATCAGCAGTTATAATAAGGTCTGGAGACAATCAGTCAATGGAGCATCACCCTGGATAGGGAAAAAGAAAAAAAATAACAGGTGCTCCTAATAGTTTACTACACTACACAAAAACGGTCATCATCAGTCATTTAGTCTGATATTGATTCTTAAAATTGTGCATCTGGTGACAACAGTAGGAAATATCATAAATCACTTCCCAGGCATCAAGATAAAATGTCTCTAAAGAAGCTGAAAAACAGGCTCCTTGTGTGTGTGTTGGGGGGGGGGGGGGTGATTTGGCACAGCTGATCAAACACTTTCCAAAAATGAAGATTTACAAAACATCAGCTTGGTTTAACTTTTTGTACTTGACTAATTGGGAGAGTCAATAACATGGCAGCCTGCTTGTGTGATAAAAACCACACCAATAAATCTGTTACTGGTTTTTCGATATCTGCCTCACTTTGTTTGGACTCACTAATAAAAACGTCGTATCCTGCAAAGATTAACGATGGAGACTAAATAGTAAACTCTGAAAATAAAAAGTTCTGTCATTTTTAGAAGATTCTAGTGAAGCTCAGGATGTTCTTCCTTTGCATTTTGTTGTTGTTACTATATTTTGTGAATGTTAAAGAATATCTGCTATAACAAAATGCTGACGCCTAAAAGGTTTGACTTACGTGAACCAGTTATTAGATTATGCAGAGATTCTTAGTCATACTTTTACTCATGATGTAGTTTGTTTTTTTAATAACATTTTTACAATTAACAACTGGAAAATTCTTTTCAGCCAGCCCACGCTGTTCACGCTACAACAAGAATTATTTAATACTCACACTTAAAAATTTAGACCTGTGTTGGTTTCTTGTATTTTGTTATTTTCTCTCACAATGAGCAGTCATTTTACCAGTGATGTTTTTATTTAAGACATTTTCACAGCATTTGTGGTGATAGATGACAAACAAGCTGTCAAACTGACTTCATCTGCATGATGAATCCTGTCAGAAAGAGAGAATCACTCACAGAGCACTCCCAACAACAGATGGGATGAAGCTCAAGCTTAAATGTTTGGCTCCTTTGCTGTTTAACTGCCTTTGGCTTTAGAAGGGAAACCCTGCATCTAAGGGTATATTATGGAATTTTCAAAACATCTAATGTAAGGCTAGAGGTTCTTGAGCTGAACATGTAAATTTTGTTTTGCAAATGTTAAAGCAGAAATGACAAACTTGTAGCTGTAGCTGTGGTTTTAGTTTCAGTTTTCCATGTCTACAGAAAACTTTACAGCATCTTACTTTTGTTTCATTCTTTACTGTTGACCTGGAAATGACCCCATACTTCACAATCAAAGAAAAAGTTACAAGAAATAACCCTCCATCATTAATCATGAAGCGGCTTGAAGGAAAATATTACAGACAAGCAGAGAAGCTCTTGGTCGAACACAACAACACAAACCTAATTTAATCAAACCAACAAACGTTTTTTTTTCTGTCTCTCCTGACTCAAATTGTGGTTTCTCCTTTCTCTGTTGTTTAGTCTGTATGTTTTCTTGTCATTTTCACCTTCTCTTTTTGTCTCAGTTGTATTTTTGAATTATTTTGCAACATGGCTTTGAGCAACACATTCACATGAACCCAAATTAGAAAAGGAAAAATATTGGTGTAGTCCAGTCGCCTGGAGTTTTGAGGCTCTCTCATGAATTACACTATTTTTTTTCCGAAAGGCCTGGTGGGCTTGCTTGCATTTTCACACTGTGCAAGGGGAAGAA
>NW_013953367.1:124092-135400 GCF_001266775.1 Austrofundulus limnaeus
TGTGTGTGTGTGTGTGTGTGTGTGTGTGTGTGTGTGTGTAAAGTCATCCTGACTCACAGCTGGTCATACGGCTTGATATTTTCTCTATGTGATTCTGGCATCCAGTAGCTTATCTGATCAGTTGTTCTTAACCTGCCTGGAGCTTGGTTCAATAAATTGTGGAATAGAACGGCCACTGAAAAAGAAATTCAGGTGAGAAAGAAAGATCAGTTTCAGCAGCCTGATGCACTTTTCAGATTTTGGGAGGTCAAACCAAGGAAAGCACAGGTGACTTCAAAGATGACAAGAGGGACAAAATAATAACCTATTTCCTGTTACCATTTAACCAGAAGTTCCTTCTTAATATATTTTTTTATAAACAAAGACANCTTAAGGTAAAAACACTCCACAGAAAACACGACAGACAACAACACCCAGTTATACCTCTGTGGATAAAGTTTGATCTAAAAAAAACCAATAAAGATTACAGATTGAATAATTTGAGGTAAATAGTAAAAACAGAACTCTGCAGTGTGTTTGTGTTTACAAAGCACTGCTTGTTGCATTTCTTTTCCTGTCTTTCAACTAGTAATCCTATGATTAATTGTGAGAAAACTGCAATCAGGTTAGAGCTGAAAAAGTGAATTGAAAAAAATTGAATGTGATCTTTCTAGCCTCAAGCTTTTCCATAAAACTTCTCAACTGTGTATAAACACAGTTTCAGTGTTATACAGCTTATCTTTATTATGCAACAAACTACAGTTCAATGATAATTATAAATGTTCAACAGAATTGCCTACTGACCCACGTGTTGTAGCTAAATTCAATTAAAAAGACTATACTCAAGAAAAATGGTCTAAAAGCAATAAAGTTTTATATCATTTAAGAATTTAAATGAGTTATTCAGAAAGTTTTTCTTAAAAAGCCGATATGTAAAATCAACTTTTTTGAGCTTTAAATCATATGACATTATCCCCTCATCAAACATACACCCAGAGTATTGCTTTGACTCATTCATGCATCTTTGAGAAATCCTGTAGTGTCCTGAGTCAGCCATGCAGGACAACTAGAACCACCTTTTAGGGCTGTGTCTGCAAACTGAGCTTCCTCATTACAGAGCATGACTCATGCAAGCTATCGTATAGGTNGTACTAGCCTAGCATAATACCGCCACTTCCTGGACATAGAATTATCACGTTTTAACGAGATACTATCACGTTAAAACGTGATACGTATCACGT
The DNA here is from genome assembly GCF_001266775.1 of Austrofundulus limnaeus. Taxonomy (NCBI): domain Eukaryota; kingdom Metazoa; phylum Chordata; class Actinopteri; order Cyprinodontiformes; family Rivulidae; genus Austrofundulus; species Austrofundulus limnaeus. The sequence goes on from NW_013953367.1 coordinate 125,313, forward strand.
TTTAACAAGATACGTATCACGTTATAACGTGATAGCGTTAATACTATCACGTTAAAACGTGATACGTATCACGTTTTAACAAGATACGTATCACGTTATAACGTGATAGCGCTCGGAATTTTTTTTTCCTGCCTGATAGCAACACGCTTCCGTAATATTTCAAACATGCTGCTTTGCCTTTTAATGTACAGAAATTTTATTTTGTAATGTAAAATATATAAAAGTTTTTGAAGACATCTGAATGTGTCTTAAAATACCTTTTTAATGTATTTTTGTTATGCTAAAAGAGCATTTTGAATAGTTTTATAAAGCTTCAGAGTATCTTAATAGTTGCTCTTGGAGTAAATTAACAGTACATTTATAATGATCTGACAGTCTAAAATACTTTGAAAATTAATTTATATAAAGCTTAAAATATACAGTATTTAAGTGTTCAAGTATAGCACAAAGTATATTTTAGGTTTATTTTAAATATGTATATTTAAGCTAAATTAAATGTACTTAAAGTTGTTCCATTTTAGCACAATGAAGTATACTAAAATATATTGCAAGTATCCTAAAGTTGAGTTTAAGTACTGTTAAAATACTAATTAATATACTGTAAGTTGTTCCAAAATAACACATTTAATATACACTTAGTACAATACAATTAAAATATAATAAATACATCAAGATAAAGTACAACTTAAATATACTTTTTTTTCACCTGGGTGAGTTTTGCTTAGTATTTATTCTCTTATCATTGTCGCAATCTCTCTATAGAGGGTTTTTATTCCAGTTCATTGTGAAAAATGTTAATATAAATTGACAGACATAAAGGTTCTGTAAGGTCTAAGTGCTGAGTCACCAGCACAATCACAATCCCTTGAGGTGGTTTTTGGATTTTCAAAAAAAGAGTTACTGAACAAAAGGGTAGATGGAAACACATTTGCCGAATAAGTTCTGGCGAACATTTGTAGGGGTCACCTTGAGTGAGAAAACAAGATTTTCTGTCTCAAGCAGGCTTCGGACGGGCCTGGAAAGAAGATAGGAACTCTGTTCCACTCTGAACTTTATTTAGGACATGACAGGTCATTCTAACCATGGAGGAGAACCCCTCTTCCTCTTAATCAGATAATGGACAGAATAATCTCCATTGTTCATGATACATTTGTCATTTAACTAAGAATGTTTATGCATTTGTTAAATCAAGGTAATGCCTGTCACATGAAAAGTAGAACAACTTGTTTTCTCCTATCGTGCCTTAAAGATTTATAATGGTATAAAACACAGAGAATCTGATTACTATGTTTTCATTGTGTTTTTATGCAAATCACTGTTTTTATTTTACTGTAAACACAGTAATATAATTTTAGATTTTTCTTGAGAAAATCTTTCATTTATCTACGAAAGTGGTTTAGAGCTGATTATGGAACAAAAATGTTACAGGTAATCATCATAAAATGTTTTCAGTGATTTCATTTAGAGCCTCTCAGAGGATAAGTTAGTAGGTTATCATGATGTTTGTTTACTCAACCATACAGCAGTAAGCTTGGTTGGTGCCTGGCAAGTCTTAACTTTTCCTTATTCTGACATACTTACGCCTAGAGGCAGAACCAAAGTGTTCGTTCTTATACTAATACCGGACAGCTTTGAACTCAGTACGCTCTGACTTCCTGACTCAACAAGGAAGAAGCTGTTTCTCCTCTTCGGAGGAACTCAGCCTATGTGCTGAGAAGTCCAACTCAAGAGCCAAAGAGTGGATTTTTACAGCCAGGGATTCGAAAAGCCTGTCGGATCCCCATACGAGGTTTCAAAACCTCAAAGCAATTATTGATTTTTCCCTTCCTTCGTGGAAGTGGCTTTATTTTGAAGGAGAAACCGGAACAGCTCGATCTTTTTCTCTCCCGGAACTGAGGCAAACCCAGAAGTTACCGGAGAAATAACACGTGTTTTTCCGATGGAGGTGAGTGGACTTACCGAGTCTTTCTGACCGATCAGAGGTGGACCAGTTTCGCTACTCAGAGGGTGTCTAAGAAGTCATCAAAGGTAAAGAGGCTGAGGTGTTTATGGTGACGGGTCCGGCGGAAGCTGGGTTGAGAAAGAAGTGCATATCCGGTTGGCTCGCACACTTGGTAAAAGTAAAAGTAGAAATACTAACCTTACTTTTTCCTCCTTTTYTTACTATTTGCCTTGCCAGAATCTAAGTTTAATGTGCCAATAAATGTTTGGTTTATTTAACGTCAGAACTGACGTTTTACTGTTTTATCATAAGTATTTAGAGTTGATATTGATTGAATTCGGACGCGGATTTATTTCGTATTAATTATAAAACTTGTTATAGGAAGCTGATTTCCCGCAATTAAGTTGTTAACTCATGATTTATTTAATTTATGTAAATAAACGATTGCATATTGTTTATGAATCAAATTGAACTCATCTGAGTCACTCCACTTATTGTGTGTCTGATTCATTTTGCACAGTCAAGATATTGACAAAAAATAAGAAATTCCTTTGTAAATAATTTCCTCATAACCTTGTTATAAGAGGTGTGGGAAAGCTTATATTTCTATAAGCCTACGTCCTACACATTTGCCTCAGATGGTTGATCAGCTGTTCACGCTGTCTTAACAACTACCGGCTGCTACGACTGCAGCTGGACCCTCCTCCCGATGTCGGCGTCTTCCCAGATATCCCCGTTATTTGAAGAGAATTGCATTTCTTTTTCTATTTCTCCAGACATCATGTAACATCGCCAGTACTAGTTGATAGGACAGAATAATTACAACTTTCCCGATAGTAGCAACATGTTCCTGATAACTTCTCTCCATTATCCTGAGACGTGTGTCCTTGCGAGTTTGCGACCTCTACTTTCTGTTTACTACAGCCATGCATAACGTCAACGTCTGACATAATTACACTTTGCAAGCCTTGTTGATTCACTCCAAGCCAGTGGATGGAAACACATCTGATGCTCCTTCCTTTTATTTTTTTAAACATTTTAAAAGTTCACTCAAAATTTGCATTAAAATTGGATGGAAACATAGCTATAGTTGGTGGTTTCCAAATGTTGCTCATTTTTATTTATTTATTTTTTATTTTTTGCTACCTTCAGTTTGACTTTGGTTCAGCAGTTAGCTTTGTGGTCAAGTAAACGGGGAGTGATGTCGAAGAGGTTAGAGATGAGTCTGTGATCGGTAGCTCACCGGTTCAACTCCCCGAACCAACCAGCCACGCATTGGGCCCCTGAGCAAGGCTCCCCAGGCGCTGCAATAGGCAGCCTCTTGTTTTCCAAACATTAGGTCTAGCTTATGAAAGTTGTTGAATTGTTCTAGATTAAAAAAGACTGGTGGAATCATGAACAGTTTTTCCTACAGTCTCTTTAATCTAAATCAAGATAAGATAAGATAGAGCTTTATTGTCAATGTACAGAGCACAATGAAATTACAGTTCAGAACACCCATTCACAAGAAGACAGAGCATAACAAATATAGGAGAACAGGTGCTCTGGGTCATGCAGCCACAGACCCTGCACAGAGCAAGGATCATCTTTATGAAGACATCATGAGGAGGCACAACCCTTAAAACAAAAATTTAAAACCACACAAGGGAAGATGAGGGAATAAAAACAAAACATCCTATTATATCAACAATGTTACACACTATGGTGTTTATAAAAAAAAAAACCTCTGCATAGAGCACACTTGTTAGCCAGAGGAGTAAGTGAGTTTAGGGGTGTGTGTATCTGAAGCCATGAATGTTGCATGCACTTATGTGAATATCTGAAAAATGAGCCAGAAGAATTAAGTCCCCAAAACCTACGCAGCTATAGTCCAGAATATGGATGGTAACTGTTCATTCTGTGTGGCCCTCGGCTTGCTCCAGGAACCAGATCACAGACGGGTGTGGGGGGGAATTTGGGGCAGACCCTCAGTCAATGTAAACATCCAGGAAGAATTTAGTACACAGCTCTCAAGGCCATGTAAGGGAGAGCCAAATTCTGTAATCAGCTGTTTTGGGAACAGAAGAGAATGTTCTGGGCCAGGCAGACAATAACAATTTTTCATCTGCTTTAATGTCCACTGGTACTTCTCAATGTGGCAAATCCAATCAGATAAATAGTGTGGACAAATTCCGCAGAGCCGTGCTATAGATTAATTCCATCTGGCCAGCAAAGTCCAGGGACCACAGCCGACTCTCGACCCTCAGCAGAACCACTTGCAGACCGAGTCCAGCTCGCATAAGGCAAAAGTCTGCAATCCTTCATATTGGTCAGGCAGCCGGGAAATGGACAGCCACCGACGCTGTTTGTACAACGTCAGGAGACCACCAAGCCAATCTGTAGAATCCAGTGATCAGAATCCAAACATATACCCAGAACAGATGTCCCACCTTTGACATGTCCTCCCATGGAAGAAAAAACTTTGTTCCAAAAATTTATTAAGAGACCAACTAACTATAGCCATAAAAATATCCATAATTTCTGGTTTCGGATGAAAACATAGAGAAGGCTCCGAATAGCAAAGCAGGGAAGATAAGGAAGGGCAGAACAGAAGGAAAAAACGTCTTGCTTGTGTTCTTCTAATTATCTGCTTTGCTCTGTTGAAAAAAAAAAATTGCATCCATAGTGTTATGTGCAAGGGAGTGAAGAAAAACTTGAATAGGACTACATAAACCTGGTAAAGGTTTTGTCTCTGTTCCATCAACAATTGCCTTTGCATCTTGTTCTGTGTAAACCAAAATTGCTCTAATTGAATTCAGTTGTTGGAAGTTCAGTGCAGAGTTATTCAAAATTCTTTCGCCGCAGAGATTGTTTGACCCCTGGTGTTAAGTTCAACCTAGATCAGACGTTGTAAAAAGATTTTTTTTTTTTTTTTTTTGCCTACACTTGACAATGCAAGTGGCTTTTTAGAAGGGGAAAAGGTAGAAATGGATTTCATTAGTTGGATGTATGGCTTTCCTCCTTCTTTCTTTATAGTGTTTTTGTGGACCTCCCATCCTCACAAGCCCCTTGTCTGTATCTCCATCCCCCCTTATGGGAGAGGTGAGGCTCCATAAAGTCATTTAACGTGGGAAACTCAGTCAATTAAACGAAGGAAGCCAGCCTTGCAAAATCCATGCCTCAGGTCTTGTTACAGTGTGGCCTAGCCCGAAAAGAGCAACTTATTCATATCATCACTTAATGCAGGGATTGAATGTTAAGAATAAAGATTGAATATCCCGACTGAACCCCAGCACAGTAAATTTATTGTTGCTGGTCAGTCAGTGAAAATGTGCCCATTTCACAAACCAGTGGAAACTTAAGGTAACTGCTGGAAAAACCCAGGTATTGAAACTTTTCTAGCGTGGCCACTAGTGAAAGCCAGGCTGTGTGTGTAGAAAGTTGCCATAATGACCTGGAGGTCAGCCAAATGTAGCAGGCAGGGACTTCCAAGAGAAAGAAAAACTAACAAAAAAAAAACCTTTACAGCTGAAATGTTGACCTTTACACCAGCAGTGCAGCCACTTTTTTCTTTCACAGTTAGAGTACTGACTTTTGGGGGTTTCTATGTGTTTGCATGTAATAATTTTACAGTGATTTTTATTTATTTATTTATTTATCAAATTCTAAGCATGTCACTTCATATCATATTTAAATATCTAATAAAAACAAAACACTCAAACATTTCTGAATAATCTATTAGTGTGGTTAAAACCCAAACCTGCCCTTTTCGAGTGTTTTCTCTATTTGTCCATCTGTCACACTTCAGTCTATTTTAGCAGCTGCCAATGGTGTTGGGGGTGTGTGGTCAGCATCTAGGTTTCTAGGACGCTCAACAGACACCCGCCCTGACTTCCTGCTTGACTCATGTCACTGCATCTGGTGTTTATTGTGAACTACCATGGCACATAGTTTCCCATGAGCCCTTGGGTGTGGTCCAGTGTCCACTATGGAGTGACTGCACTGTTTAGGATCAGAGACATTCTCAGCCTGCATTGCATTAACTGAGTTATCTTTTGTTTGTTTTAGGCTGTTCTGGAAATCAGAAACAGTAGTCTGCAAAATGTTTGAGAGTAATTATCCTCTCAAAGACCTGTCCTGGAATCAGTTCATATTTCAATGTAATGAACTTGCAATTAACATTCTGTAGTTTGCACTCAATTATTGACAAGGCAAATACATCAAAAGCTCTGCCTTCTTAAATTTAGGTTTGTTTAAGCTTGTAAACATCAACCCAGAGTTTCTGTCTCACCACTAAATTTATAATTTCTGTTGTTTATTGTTGTAATAAAATAATCTGGCACATGAATAAAAAAACTTTTTTTTGACAAAACCTGGATTCAGAATTCTTCAGATTAGTTTGATATGCCTTTAACTTTGCATTTTCAGTCAGGTCAGCAGTCTTCCCCACGATTGCAGTTTTGAGTAATGAACCAGGCTGGAAGTTTTTAAGCCTCAGGAATCTTTTGCAGGTGTTTAAAGAGTAACTTACCCCAAAATTATTATTTTTTGCTGATAAACTGCCTAGAATATGTCTGAAATGTTATATAGTACTGCTTCTGTGCTATATAGTACTGATAAACTGCCTAGAATGTGTCTGAAATGTTATATAGCACAGAAACAGTACTATATAACATTTCAGACGCATTCTAGGCAGTTTATCAGCTAAAAAAATAATTTTGGAGTAAGTTACTCTTTAAACACCTGCAAAAGATTCCTGAGGCTTAAAAATTTCCAGCCTGGTTCATTCCTCAAAACTGCAATCATGGGTAAGACTGCTGACCTGACTGCTGTCCAGAAAGCCATCATTGACACCCTCAAGCAAGAGGGTAAGACACAGAAAGACATTTCTGAACGAATGGGCTGTTCCCAGAGTGCTGCATCAAGACACCTCAGTGGGAAGGAAAAAGTGTGTCAGAAAACACTGCACAACGAGAAGAGTTGTCAGTCAGTGATGGTCTGGGGTGCCATGTCAGCTGCTGGTGTTGGTCTTCTGTGTTTTATCAAGGGCAGGGTCAATGCAGCTAGCTATCAGAAGATTTTGGAGCACTTCATGCTTCCATCTGCTGAAAAGCTTTATGGAGATGAAGATTTCATTTTTCAGCACAACCTGGCACCTGCTAACAGTGCCAAAACCACTGGTAAATGGTTTACTGACCATGGTAGTACTGTGCTCAATTGGCCTGCCAACTCTCCTGACCTGAACCCATAGAGAATCTGTGGGATTTTATGAAGAGAAAGTTGAGAGACACAAGACCCAACACTCTGGATGAGCTTAAGGCCGCTATTGAAGCATCCTGGGCCTCCATAACACCTCAGCAGTGCCACAGGCTGATTGCCTCCATGCCACGCCGCATTGAAGCAGTTATTTCAGCAAAAGGTTTCCCGACCAAGTATTGAGTGCATAACTGAACATAATTATTTGAAGGTTGACTTTTTTTGTATTAAAAACACTTTTCTTTTATTGGTCAAATTAAATGTGCTAATTTTTTGTGATAGGGATTTTTGGTTTTTCTTAACTTTTTTGCCAAAATCATCAATATTAAAACAATAAAAGGCTTGAACTACTTCAGTTGGTGTGCAATGAATCTAAAATATAAGAAAGTTTAATGTTCATCAGTACATTACAGAAAATAATGAACTTTATCACAATATGCTAATTATTTGAGAAGGACCTCTATATGGACCTAACTGTGTATTCTTTGTTCTCAAGGTCCCGTCCACTGACAGAAATGCACTGAACTCTCTGTGGGGCAAGCTGGCTTCTGAGATCCTGCTGCAAAACTGGGAGGCAGCCATGGAGGACCTCACTCACCTGAGGGAGACTATTGATAACAACATAAATGCCCTACTTTTCAGAATTTGATACTTCGTTTAGATTCCCTTACATAGACTCCCTTATTGACATTTCACTTGCAGTACAGCTCTGCTGTGGCATTTTATTTCTTACCACATGTCCTTATCTGACTACTTAAGAACATGAATCTGGGTCTGAGGTGTTGTTGGCATTTGATTGCCTTTTAGAGGGCAAGCACACATGATTTAGTTTTTCTTGTACAAAAATAAGCTTTAAATGTAATTTTGTTTTCTTTGCTTTTTTTCCATTTTTCTTCCCTTCTCTCCAGCAACGGACATGGCTCATACACTGGTCTCTCTTTGTCTTCTTCAACCACACCAAGGGTAGAGACAATATTATTGAGCTTTTTCTGTATCAACCACAGTAAGTACTATTGTATCTACTGTAGAATTATTATTTTTATTTATTTAAATGAAACATTATGAATTGTTAAAGGGGACCTATTATGCAAAATTCACTTTTCAAAGGTTTTTTAACTCAACTTTGGGTATGTACTTCTTAAAAAAAAACAGTCCTAGGACCAAAAAATGCACCCAGGGGCATATTTACTGTAAGTAAATGTATTTTTAATGTGTATTAACGACAAGTTTTATACTTCCATCATTTTGTGATGTCACAAGCTGTACGACAACCCACCGGAACCAGCGTTCAGCCCCTTACCTAGCAACTCCCGGGTGAAACTCCACCTCCTCAGTACAAAAAGCCATCACGGTTGTTGTGCAATGCGCAGCTCATTGCAATACGAGCCTCCAATAGGGCAATGGGTGGAGTGTTGGACCAGAGAGCGGGAGTGCGGTTCGAGACCGGCACAGACACAATTTAATTATTTATTTTCGTTCGTTATGAACACGTTTTCTCATGTACCTCTATTGTTTAGCTTATTAAAGCCTTGTTAAAGCCTATTTGTTCGAGTTTCTGAGGTATTTTCACTGCTGCTGCTTCCTGCTCTGGTAACAGCATGCAGAGTGAGCACAGAGCAGAGGAGGGAGAGGAAAAAAAGAAGCTGCAACCAACTCTGCCTCTGGGTCTCTCAAATGGTTGTACAACGGAGCTTCTGCTATTATTAGCCATGCTAACGTAAACGRTGGCTTTGGAYGGCGGAGTTAATGTCAACAGATTTTTGGAGGGCGTTACCAACYGAGCTCATTAACATAAACAGCTCTTCTGAACGGCAACCTAACGGAAGTCAGAGCAGGTAGAACTAGCAAATGGGAAATTTTATTATCTGTGAATTATTTTGTGCATTAAATTAAATGAACATGGTCTAGATAGTCCACAGACATACCATAAAAATTTCTAAGACCCATAATTGGTCTCCTTTAAACCTTTCCTAGCCATTGTTTAAATTGTGGGTCTTAAATAAAATATTTATTATAAGCTGGCCATTGTATCGGGCATAGTTGTTTTTCTAATTTGCATTTTCAAATTAAATATAACCATTTACCCAGTGTGAAACTTGTAATAGTATTAACATTCTTTTTCTTTTTTTTGGATGGCCTCCCTTCTCCCCTTATAGCCATCCTCTCCACACCATTATGCTTTTTTTTGTGAAGAGAAAATAGAGAGAGAAAAACAGAGAGAGAGGTAATTAGAAAGATAGAAAGACTGAAATAGCGATTAGGAGTATATTAAATATACACCAACAAAACACAGGACCACACACCCAACATCTGTCCGCTCACCTGAAAAATAAATAGATAAATACATAGAGGGCATATATAAAAATACACACATACCCATACATATATAAAGATATGCATACATACATGCCTACATTCATAAATATTGTCCGTATATACACATAGACACATATACACACTCAGTGACCTGTCAGAACCCCCTGGATCAAAGCACCTGTTTGTGAGCAGTTGTGAACATGCGTGTATATACAAGATTTCTCCAATGGAATATTTAATAGTGACTGTGGAGGACCGAGACCCAACCCCCAAGACATGAGGCAAACATAGGGAAGACCAGAGCCCAAGGGCCCGAGAGGAATCCCGAGCACAGAGCCCCAGGGGGTACCCGCACGGGAAGATCCGCCCACCCATCCCCCCAGATCAGACCATAGGGGAGAACTGGGAGAGTCCCACCAGCGACAACACGCACAGCCCCCGGGGCCAGCAGCGACAAACTCATGGGCCTCACCGGCACCCGCCATACCAAAGCAGATCAAGGAAAGGGCACAGAGGTCCGGGCCCCCAGGGCGCACCCCAACAGGCAGTCACCAGGCCAGGCCGGCACACACCCCAGCGCCCAGCCCCAGACCCC
>NW_013953368.1:0-8928 GCF_001266775.1 Austrofundulus limnaeus
CTACTACTATTACTACTACTACTACTACTACTACTACTACTACTACTACTACTACTACTACTACTACTACTACTACTACTACACTGAATTAACTTATTTTGCTATCTGGGTGAAAGGACCAGTTTATCTACTCAACGCAGTAATAAAAATTACATACTTATTGAATCTTATTAGTTGAAGAAATGCATGTTGCCCATGGTGCAGACTAAATAAACATTCACACTATCAGTAAATCTGTCCTAAATCCAGTTTTTTTAAAAAATAATGAAGTTAAAACCAAAATAAATGTTTAGATTTTTTGACTAATACAAAATAAACTACATTTAAATACAATCCAGTTACAAGTCAAACTAAATGTATGGTCAAACAAAAAAAATTACTAAAATATCTGCCCAGTGTTTTATGATAAACACAAACAATTACATGAATGCCCCATAACTACAGTACATGGTTTGACTTGTATGTTTCATGCCCTACTTAACAGCTATTGACTAATTTTTGCTTTTAAGTGACTGATTAAGATTATAAAAAGAATACGGCAGCAAAAATATGAATTTTCAGCCTTTAAATATGAAACAGTAAGAATATTTTACTGTTAAAGAAGAAAATAGTTTGCAATTTTAAATGTACAAAGTAACAATTGTACCTCAGTTTCATTCCACATCCTAGAATATAAACAAGGTCAAAAAGGACACTGACTCATGCCGTGAATCTGAGCTACAGTAACATGATTGACACATTTTGCTCCAAGCTGCTGCACTTGTACATCTGCATGAGTCACATGTTTTCTTCTGTGGATCTCTGCATTTTTCCAACTAGACAACAAGCCCACTCGGAGCTGTAAAGTGGCTCTGATTGCACGGAGTGAATGCTTCACCACCTTTACTCTCTTTTAGTTGCACACTCCCGCTCCTTCCTGTCAGCAGCAGCATTCCAAGCCATCAGATCATCTGGTCATCACAGGAGCGAGATAATACTTCAGATTAAATATGTATGGGTGAATTAGGGCCATCTCAAGTATTATATCATTTAAATTCTAATCGTTCTATCACTCTGTACCGTCTCATTACAATGCTTGAGAAATTAGCGATAAAAACACTGTCACACAGGCCTTGTATTAGGGCTAATTGAGCCCCCTTAAATTTTTTTCAACGCTCCTAACACTTTATTGTAGAAAATGAAAAAGAGATGCCTATCAAAGTGGCTTCATAAAAAAGGGTTTGTACAAAATTAAGATGTCCACCTTTTAAAAAAATCTCACCCTGTTTTTCTCTCAAATTAAACTTCAAAGTGAAAACTCTGAGAACCTTTGTGTCTATGTTCAAAAACCCAGCAGGTCTCTTAGCTTTTGCTGATCACCGAATACATGCTGGTCTTTTTTAAATCCAAAATCCAGATAATGTTTGACATTTCCTGGCCAACAAAAGCAAAAATATATGGAGTTAACCCTCATAGTGCTGCCTTCCAGACTAGCCTGAGTTATTAAGCATCATTATTTTATTTATTTTTAACCGTTATTTTACCAGGCAAGTCCCATTGAGATCTCAGATCTCTTTTTCAAGGGTGGCCTGGGCCTGAAAACAACTTTTGTACATGTTCTGGGGGGTGGGGGGGGGTGGACTGGAGTACCCGGAGAAAACCCACGCAAGCACGAGGACAACATGCAAACTCCACACAGAAAGACCCCAGGTCTGAACCGGGGATCGAACCCAGGACCTTCTTGCTGTGGGGCGTCGGTGCTAACCACTGAGCCATCATACACAAGAGCATGGCAGTACATTTTCTATGCTGTACAACAGACCAGTTATCTTCCTTTAATACAGAGTAACTTACCCCAAAAGTAACTTTTTTTAGCTGATAAACCGTCTAGAATGTGTCTAAAATGTTATATGGTACTGTTTCTGTGCTAATTTTGATGTTTTTGTGCGTATTTGTTCAAATCTATAATATTTGGTCTAAAAAGGTGTTTTTGCTGCTCATATGGGTAGAGCAGTGGTACTGCAGGCTAATTTGCATATTTGTTAACGGCTCTCCACGGTGACGTGTCTTCTCCACGGTTTCATCACAGCGGCTGTGTTCTGGTATAAAAGCCTCTCTCTAAGACACGCYCCTGCAGCAGTCAGAGGGTGGAACAGTTAGCAAGCTTAGCATGATCGTCTGTTGACCTTCAGCCTCGGGTGGGGAGAGCTGACTGCTGCGCCCCCCCCCCCACACACACACACCAGCGGTACGTCCTGCACAGTGGGAGGGGAGGAGGGGAAAACAAGGCAGAAGACCGTGGGACAACTGCAGCCCGAACTGGACCGAACTTCAGTCAAACAAGACCAAACACTTTTATTCCTGATTTAAACTAGTGATTTTGTGAGCAGCTGCAGCTAAATGCTTTTATTTTTTTCTGTCAGTCTGTTGGAGCACTCCACCTCCTCTGTCCGGGGCTGGTGTGGTGTGAGGCGGACAGAGCTCAGCCGAGGCTGCTGGAGCTTCATGTCCTGATCCACGGAGCCAACACGAGTCAGTCCCAGACTGAGCTGACTTAATCAAGTCTCTCTCTGCCTCTGGTGAGGAGGGGGTGAAAAATCCTCCACCTCAGACCGTTTAGAGATGTAACTATCTGCGATACTGTGGTCACTCTCCATGTAGCATCAATTATGCTAATGCTAGCTGCCTGTCGTGTTCTGTCATCCTGGCCACACCTCCATTCTCTAATCCCCCCCCCCTACCCACGCCCCCTCCCCAACCCACTTTGATGCATTTTTCAAATTTCGCCTTGGGGCGGAATTATCTTTTCACAGGGGGGTAAGATACACTTTAAGCATGTTGGTCAAAACTTGAAAAGAAATTATGTTTTTAGCATTCTTCCTAGGTTTGGGCATAATCATATTGTGTACAATTAATCGTCAGTAAAACTGTTAGCGTTTATTATTTGCCGCTTTGCAGGTAATGCAGTAGTGCTATGTGATGACTTTTGTGTCCGACACACTATCACTATCAGGCATGCATCAACGAGAGTACAAGGAAAGCCAGAAAATGTGGACTGAGGCCACGTAGGCTACATGCAAATGCAAATGTCATCTATTAATTACCATATCAATTCTTAATGGCTAAATGCTGTGTGAAATTTTGAAGAATAAACTCAGTTGTGGTATTATTTCAGATTTCGCTATATTAATCAACAGTTCCCTGTTGTAAACCACCATATTGCTATAATTACACATCATAACAAAGAGCAAAGTACAAAAAAGTATTGGAAAAAAACCAGTCTAGCTGCACAGAACCCAAAACAAACAGACATCCAAAAAGTAACTTTTTTTCCAGAACGGCAGGAATGAATGCCCAAAAAGAAAAGAAAATCTCACCGAAAGTAACTGAGCCACTACAACGTGATGCCACCCTGAGCAGCACAATTCTATAACTTAGTAACAAAGTAGGAATTTTCAAGATTTTATTGTAATTCCACATAAAATATATACACAAAGGCAGTGGTGGGCAGCACTAATTCAAAAGTTACCTCCGCAATTTCTAAAGCGCTAATGAAAATATTTAGGTCCGCAACTTCAAAAGTACTTGTGCAATAGAAATATTAGCAGATGCTAATTTTAAACCACAGGATCAATTTGAATGGAGCCAAACATTTTGCTACTAAGTGGTCCTTCTTTCCGCAGTAAAAACAAGATTTTGTTTCATATCGTCTCTGTCATTCTTCAGAAGAAAGCTGTGAGCGTCCCAACTGCATAGGTTCAACCTTGCTATCGGCTGCGTCTGATTTGGATGATTGTGGAGTCAGAGTGGGAAGAAAACAGGAAGTAAAGGGCCGCGGTGGCTGCTGGGAGTTGGAGTCCTTTTCACATCTTCTCTCACGGAGTCTGTTGTCGATGCGGATCGCCAGACTGATTAATCCATCCAACGAGTCAGGTTCAACCCGAGTAGCCAGCTGATCCTTTAGTGAGTCAGAAAGAGCATTAACAAAAATACCTCTCAGGGCTGCCTCATCCAAACCAGCCTCCTCCGCCGTGATCCTGAAATCCACTGAGAAGTCAGCGACTGTTCTCCTTCCCTGACGGAGGGAAAGGAGGCGTTTAGCTGCTGCCTCCTGCTGGAGAGGGTGATCGAAGACCTGGCTGAACTCCTGAAGAAAAGTCTGGTAGGTTATTGTATTAGCATTGTGTGAACTTAAAAAGCGTTTGCTCATCTTAAAGCTCTTCCTTTTAATGAACTGATGACATACATTATTTCAGAAAACTGATCAGGGAATAATGAAGGTGACCTGATGAAAGCGAGGCAACAATGAAGCAGAAGTCCACCACATTTATCCAAATCTCCCTCAAAAAATTCTGCAGGGCAAAAATCCGGCTCTCGAGTTATAGACTCAGCAGGAGCAGTCACCCGAGTCTGAATGGGAGGTGGTGGGGGCAAAACAGATACGAGTTTATCATCCATTAAAGCAATCTTCCCATTTAATTTGTCCAAAACATTACCGAAAACCTGTTGTTGTTGTTGTAGTAACTGTTGGAAATAAATTTCATGATTATGAATTCTCTTATTTTGTGCTTGTAAAATGGCTGAGGTTTGGCTAGACTCAGCTCCACTCGCTGACTGGATTGTTGGCTGATGCATACTGACATAAACTCAGAATAGTCAGGCAATGAGTGGAACTGGTTAACCAAAACACAGGAGGCAGATGAAAAAGGTAAGTGATATTTGTTTACAAGTGCTGGGAGAAAATGTACAAGTCCGGATCTGAAAAAAAGGGGAAGAGTTCAGGTGAGTCTTCAATGAGGATAGGATAATGAATGATAAATATCTTTATGTAATGAAAATTCTTTCTTACAGGTTCTAGAAGAATAAGTTGGCTTTGAGGTGAGGTTTCCTTTGAGAGGTTCAAAAATTTCTTCAGGCAGAGTGGCATAAACAATCCTCCTTGGTTCCTTTAGATGGTTTCCTGGGCAGACCAAAAACTCTAGACGATTCAATGACAGAGGTCTCCTTAAAGAGCAAAAAACATTCAGGTTAGCAAAGATAACTTTAAAACTTTCAATAACTATAATGGCTTGAGCACTACCAAAATGGTGTTATGCATCAGCGAGGACTTGTCCGTCTGGAGTCACTTTTACAGCCCAGGCTGTCATCAGGCAGATTGCACGCAGGTGGTGCAATTAGGAGCAGGAACCAAGCAGAAAGTGAACAGCAAAAACCTCCAATCATCACACGGGGTCTCCTCCCAGTTGAACATGCTTGAAGCACCTCCCCTAGGGAGGCGTCCAGGAGGCATCCTTACTAGATGCCCAAACCACCTCAACTGGCTCCTCTCGGTGCGGAGGAGCAGTGGCTCAACTCTGAGTCTCTCCAGGATTATTGAACTTCTTACCTTATCTCTAAGGGAGAGTCCAGCTCCCCTGCAGAGAAAACTCATTTCGACAACTTGTATCCACTAACCAAAGTTTGTGACCATAGGTGTGGGTAGGAATGTAGACTGATCGGTAAACAAAGAACTTTGCCTTACAGCTAAGCTCCCTTTTCACCACACCAGACTGGTGCAGGGTCCACAAAACTGCAGAAGCTGCACTGATCTGTCTATCAATCTCACACTCCATTGTTCCCTCACTCATGAACAAGACCCCAAGATACTTGAACTCCTCCACTTCAGGCAGAACTTCACCCCCAACCTGGAGAAAGCAATCCACCCTTTTTGTACTAAGGACCATGGACTCAGATTTTTGAGGTGCTGATCCTCATCCCAGCCACTTCACATTCAGCTGTGAACCACTCCAATGAGAGCTGAAGATCCTGACGTGATGACACCAACAGAATCACATCATCTGTAAACATCCATCCATTATCTATTCCCATTCATTCCTTTTCTAGGGTCACGGGGGTCACTGGTGTCCATATCCAGCAGTCACAGCGCGAGGGGTGGGGTACACCCTGGACAGGTCACAAGTCCATCACAGGGCCACACATAGAGAAAAACCAGACAAACAACCATTCATTCTCTCACTCACACCTAGGGACAATTTAGAGTTATCAATTAACCTAACAGTCATGCAAACAGCAGAGATGAAATCCTGAGGCCATCGAACTGGACTCCCTCTGCCTCCTGGCTGCACCGAGAATTTCTGTCCATGAAAGTTATGAACAGAATCAGTGACAATGGGCAGCACTGTCAGAGTCCAAAACCCACTCTGAAGGGGTCCAACTTACTACCAGCAATGCAAACCAAACTCTTGCACCACTTGTATAGAGACTGAATGGCTCGTAACAATGGACCCACAATCCCATACTTGCATAGCACCTCCCACAGTGTACCTCAAGGAACATGGTAGAATGCCAACTCCAAGTCCACAAAACACAGATAGACTGAATTAGTAAACTCTCATGACCCATCGAGGACCCTAGTGAGGGTAAAGAGTTGATCCGGTGTTCCACAGCCAGGACAGAACCAGCATTGTTCCTCCAGAATCTGAGGTTTGACTAATTGAATGTATTCTTCAGTATCCCTGAAAATACCTTATTGGGAAGGTGATGCCCCTGTAATTAGAGCACACCCTCCGGTCCCCCTTTTTAAAGAGAGGAACCACCACCTCAGTCTGCCAATCCAGTGGCACTGCCCCCGAAGTCCACGTGACGTTGCAAAGGCGTGTCAACCAGGACAGCCCCACAACATCCAGAGCCTTGAGGAAATCAGTGCGGATCTCATCCACTCCCTGCCGACGTGGAACTTTTTTCTACTTCAGCGACCTCAGCTCCAGTTATGGACAGCCCAGCCCCAAATTCCTCAGACTCTGCATCCTCCATAGAAGACGTGCCGGTGGGATTGAGAAGGTCCACGAAGTATTCCTTCCACCTCCCAACGACATCACTAGTTGAGGTCAACAGCACCCCACCTTCACTAAGTACAGTGTTAGTTAAGAGCTGCTTCCCCCGCCTAAGCTGCCGGATGGTTTGCCAGAATCTCCTCTGAGCTGATGGAGAGTCTTTGTCCAAGGCCTCACCAAACTCCTCTGACATCTGAGCTTTTGCCTCAATAACAGCCAAGGCTGCAGCCCGCTTGGCCTGCTGATACTCCTCAGCTGCTTCCAGAGTCCTACCGATCAACAAGGCCAGATAGGATTCCTTCTTCAGCTTGACAGCCTCCCTTACCCAGGGTGTCCACCATCAAGTTCAAGGATGGCCACCGCGAGAATCACTGACAACCTTGCAGCCACAGCTCAAGGAAGCCGCTTCAATAACTGAGGCGCAGAACATAGCCCACTCGGACTCAATGTCCCCCGCCTCGGCTGGGATGTGGTTGAAGTTGTCCAGGAGGTGTGAGTTGAAGATTTGTCTGATGGGTTCCTCTGCCAGGCATTGCCAGCAAACCCTCACCACAAGCTTGGGTCTACCAGGTCTGTCTGGCATCTTCCCCCGCCATCTGATCCAACTCACTACCAGGTGGTAATCAGTTGACAGCTCAGCTCCTCTCTTCACCCGTGTGTCCAAAACATGCGGCCGCAGATCAGATGACACGACTACAAAGTCAATCATTGATCTGCGACCTAGGGAGTTCTGGTGCCACGTGCACTTAAGGAGACCCTTGTGTTTGAACATGGTGTTTTTGATGGACAAACTGTGACTAGCACTGAAGTCCAACAACAGAACGCTGCTCAGGTTCAGATTGGAGAGGCCGTTCCTCCCAATCACGCCTCTCTAGGTCACACTGCTGTTACCCACGTGGGCATTGAAGTCCCCCAGCAAAATAAAGGAGGGGCTCAGAGCATCTGCTGTTTTAATGTTCAATGGTGAAATTACAAATTGATCTGATCCTTTTGTATATCACTTACAGGGATATATTTTTCATTGTTTCCTTCAACTCCACCATATCCTCATTGAAGGTCAAACAGAATCTGTAGAGCTTAACAAGTTGTTCCCAAATAAATTACTAGCAAACAGCTGCAGTTCTGCCCCTGCTCCTTAAGGTGAGGTATTAGCAAAGCTTATTTATTTTCATTTCCGCAGCTTTTATTTCTTCCTTTCCCCTGTGGTAAAGCAAAGGCTGATTTCTGCCATGATTTCCTTTTTAATTTTAATACCCTTTTCACTCATCACACAGACATTAGACACTCCCCCCCACTCCCCCCTGTCTTGTTTGAAATAATGTAACTTGGGCTCACACAGGAGCATGAGGCGACCACAGGGAGGACTATAAACTAGCTTTATTTCTTTTTTTATCCTCATTGCAGTTAATTGGTGTACAGCCATGTGCATATATGATAACAGCGTGTTTCTTTCCCAAAACACAGACACCCCCCTTCATGTACACACACACCTCACCAACAAGGAAAAGGGAGGTTAATTAATGTAAGGGGCTGAGTGTTCACTGTGATGCAGAGTTTAGTGCACTGCTGCTGCTACCACCTTCTCCTCCCCCTCCCCTGCTCCATCAATCCCCTCCCCACCCCTCATCCCCTGCCGCCTTAAGAGCCTTGATTCTTCGCTAATGACCTAGTTCTTTTAATGAGCGGTATTAACCCCTGGCTACAGTCGCCCAGGTCTTAATTGTCAAGCCAGGCTGAAAAGCAGGAGACAAGCCCCTCGCCCATCAGCAGGTAGAGGCAGAGCAAGCAGACATTAGCATGCCTCATAACGGGGGCCTCAGGAATATTCACAAAAAAAAGAAAAAAATAATGTTGCCTCAGCGACTGGCAGGCCACTATCATCAAGTGAGTTACCCCACCACCTCCCATGTGATGATGACAGTGATGATAATAATCACCCACCCCTCTTCACCCAAATCTCATTTTTGGGCTCTCTCCTGCTGTGGCCAGACTGGGGAGGGGACATAAACTAAACTTAACTAAAATAAACATAGAATAGAATAGAATAGAATAGAATAGAATAGAATAGAATAGAATAGAATAGAATAGAATAGAATAGAATAGAATAGAATAAGAG
>NW_013953368.1:10508-11874 GCF_001266775.1 Austrofundulus limnaeus
GAGGCAGTTCTGAAGGCAAAAGGGGGTCCAACCCGTTACTAGCGTGGTGTACCTAATAAAGTGGCCGGTGAGTGTATATATATATATGTAAAAACAATCAAAGGTCTTCCTTTGATGGAAAGCTTTGCAAGATCATTTAGGGCTTAACATATTTGTTGAGGAAGACTCTCATTTACTATCACAAAAAAGCTTGGCTTAACATCTGTAGTACTGACTGAGTTATAGAATTTTTTGTGTTTGCTAAGGTCAATTAGCTGTGGTGGTCATCTTCAGTTGGGCTGATTCCTATAGTCAACTGTAGAAGTACAAATAATGATTTATTTAAAAAAATTGAAATGTATCCAGTAATTTGTGAGATATTTCACACTAAAAAGAACATGCACACACAACAATGGAAAAACATGAGTATGCTGAACCTTTTAAGGTATTTAAATTACATTTATTTTGCTTTTTAACTAAATTGCTAAATTTGCAGGTTTTTGTTTTTCCCCCACCTTAAACAATGAAAGTTTTGTTAACAATAATTGTTTCATCACAATGAATCATTCAATATTCAATCAAATCACTAGTTTCATATTAAAAGTAGTAAGTAAAGTGGCTAGATCAATTACCTGGGGAAAAAATAAAATAAAACAGGAAGTCAGATTAACCACTCCCGTTTAAACAAATATGGGCAAGTGCCGCACCCTAACACTCATCTTGTTAGGAAATTAGTCCATTTCCCATTAGGATGCTGCTCTGCGTTTACAGCTGTGAGTATTAGAAGCAATAAACCTTGCCGTCAATCTAGAGGAGGGTGAAATATGTGTGTATGTGTGTGTGTGTGTACTCTGTCAGCTAATTTGTGTATTTTATTTCAGACTGTGTAAAATTGTGCATGTGAAGAGGATTGGGAGCCAGTGGACTTGGCCAAAGTTTTAGGTCATTGCAGTGACAGCCCGTTGGTCAGATCAGGAGAGGGGAGACCTTGACCCAAGCTGTCCAACCAGCAACAAGCCCTGCAGCATTAGGACCAGTATGACAAGGGCAGCAGGAAGGGCAGCTGAACACACACACACTTGCTTGTTCTTCTGTCCCCATGGGGACTTTGCATTGACTTTAATTAATTTACTGGTCATTTCTATAGCCTAACCCTGACCCCTTACCCTAAACCTATCCTCACATGTACATACCTGACCAAAAATGTAGCCTAAACTAAATTCACTCCTTGGTATATCCCCCAGTGTGACCGGGCTTTTGTCCCTAAATGTAACAGTGGGTCCTCACCAGGCAGTGTGTACTGGGGAAATTGTCAAACATTGTGCCCATCAGGTAGCAAAACCACACACACACACACACACACACACACACACACACACACACACAC
>NW_013953368.1:12354-13999 GCF_001266775.1 Austrofundulus limnaeus
ACATCCTTGTACTTGCATCAAACTGAGGACTTTGTATTGACTTCCATGCATTTTGTAACTGCATTTATGCCTAACCCAGGCATTTTCTCTAACACTAACCATTACTAGTCTATTCCCAACACTAACCTGAACCAAAATTTAATGCATACCATACCAATAAACCTAACTAGTTTAGTGCAGTAAAGCTGAAAAACAGTGAAGACTTGGAAAATGTTCTAACTTTACACCAAAGACCTCACTTTGATAGTAACTATTTTGCAAGTGATCCTCACACAGTAGCAGAAACAAGTACAAACACACACAAGAGCACTGATGTTGGGAACACAAAGGTGCACAAATATGCCTCAAAAACCAAGTTGTCAGTTTGAAAAAAATCTATCAGAAATCTCTATAAAGTGGAATAAAAACAAGCCAAAATGACAGAGTTCTGAGCAGAGAGACACGTACTGTACACATGACATGCAAGTCACCCCTGTTCATGTGATGTACAGGGGTTAGACAATGAAACTGTAACACCTGTCATTTTAGTGTGGGAGGTTTCATGGCTAAATTGGACCAGCCTGGTGGCCAAATCTTCATTAATTGTACATTGCACCAGTAAGAGCAGAGTGTGAAGTTTCAATTAGCAGGGTAAGAGCACAGTTTTGCACAAAATACTGCAATGCACAACTTTATGGGTGACATACAAGTTCAAAAGAGGACAAATTGTTGGTGCACGTCTTGCTGGTGCATCTGTGACCAAGACAGCAAGTCTTTGTGATGTATCAAGAGCTACGGTGTCCAGGGTAATGTCAGCACACCACCAAGAAGGATGAACCACATCTAACAGGATTAGCTGTGGAAGCAAGAGGAAGCTGTCTGAAAGGGATGTTATGGTCTAAAACCAAGTGTTTCAGTTTCATTGTCTAAGCCCTGCATGTTCTTGCTTGTTTTGCAAGAAAGTGTTTTACTTGTTCTGCCGACAGGGGGTTGAACACAGATCTGACTCAACAGCAGCCACAAGACTGGATGCATCATCTGTTTGCCATCAGGATGGTTGGCCTCTTCATGCAGGCAGTCTGAGTGTATGTTTTCCATCCTAAAGTCAAAGAAAATGATTCCTTTTTGCATAAAATAGCTCATTGTGCCCACTCCTGGAGTGTCTCAAGTGTCAGCAACTAAATGCATGCTAGACCCTAATATTTCTCAAAAACAGTGTGCTGCTCTGCCAAAGATTTATCAAAAAAATAATTGTAAATTTACTGAAAACCAGTTTTCAGAATACCATCAGGGAAAACTAGAGTTTTTGCTGCTGAGTTTTTGAAAAGATCCATGAGACTGCTCGAAATGTCTTTATACCTGCAAAATGAGGGAAAATCTGTGTAAATTACAATCTGTTCACGTGAGCAGTTGTCAGCACCTGTCATCCTTCAGATGCATGAGGGACCGTGTGTCCAAGCCGACCAATCGTTATTTTTTTGACAATGATCAGCTGACTTGTACACCTATACACCTTATACACCTATACAGGTGCTGGTCATAAAATTAGAATATCATGAAAACGTAGATTTATTTCAGTAATTCCATTTAAAAAGTGAAACTTGTATATTATATTCATACATTACATACAAACTCATATATTTCAAATGTTTATTTTGTTTAATTT
>NW_013953368.1:15544-16592 GCF_001266775.1 Austrofundulus limnaeus
TATGAATATAATATACAAGTTTCACTTTTTAAATGGAATTACTGAAATAAATCTACTTTTTCATGATATTCTAATTTTATGGCCAGCACCTGTACATTCATGCAGTACTTTCCATTGACCGTTTATGATTGAGTGTGTGTGTTTGTATAGGGAAGAACCTGAGGCGGGACCTTGTGGGGAAACTCTGAGGTGCAGATGTGATCTATAAAGGAAAATTGCTTGAAGGTGTGTGCACACACTGTTTTATAAATCTGAAATTATTTTGGTGTAAGCCATTTTCCCCTTTTGGGCGTACATTAACTTTTAGTATGAATCCGCAATCCTTTATAAAGAAGAACACTGGTCATATCAAATCTCTTCCATTCACAGATATGTAGGTCACTTTAATCATTGTGACCGTCAATGGTGCAGAAATCATTGCCTCAATACAATCCTAACTCAGAGATCTACACACAATTCCTTCAAATTCATGGTTTGATTTGTTGAATTTTAGTGTTGTTGCAAAGAAGGTTAATACTTATGTACTTGCTTAGTTTTGTATTTTAAATAAATTTGTAAAGATTTCAACCCCAGTTTCAGGACTTTATCATCATGGGATACTGTGTGAAGAATTTAAATGGGGAAAACACATTTAATCCGTTTTTCATTATGGCTGTAACATAAAAAATAAAAAAAAGGTGGAGCTCTGTATATTCAAAGAATTTAAAGCACCGTAAACCTCTTCTGCGCACACTTTACATAATTAATAGGAGGAGAAAATGTAAAAATTAAAAGAAAAATCAGGCCTGTTCTGTGACACCAATTTCTTTCAGGGCTTTTCACTCCAAGGCAATGATACTGTACTTTTGTTAAGTTTGTTTTCCAAAAGCAATAAACGAAAATATCCTCCCTGAGTGAGGAATCTAAGAACCTTCACGCTAAATTTGAAGTGGGGAAATCCGTGGATGCTTCAGGAGCCACCAAATGTCTTTCCTTAAGCCCTGGGCATGTGCGGGTTGGGGTGGGGCGTGTGTGTGTGTGTGTGTGTGTGTGTGTGTGTGTGTGTGTG
>NW_013953368.1:16602-18439 GCF_001266775.1 Austrofundulus limnaeus
GTGTGTGTGTGTGTGTGGGTGTGGGGGTGGGTGTGTGTGTGTGTGTGTGTGTGTGTGTGTGTGTGTTGGGGGTGGTGGTGCGCTATTTCCCTTCTTCCTCCTTAACCCTGCCTCCTCATTTCTGTTTGAAGTAACGCAAGATAAAACCAAGTGAGTGCTATCATCATCGCTACTATCGTCATCTTCACAGCTGTCAACAACGTCACGGAGGGCCCTCCAAGTCATATTGCAATATTGGCCAACATTTTTTCTCAGTTGTTGGCAGAGGTTATGATCTGTAATTCATGAGCGTCCACAGAATTAGAATGTCTCCTATAAGTTTTATGTTTTGGCTTGGATTTTTTTGTTCCCATTTTTGTTTCCCCAAAGGCTTTACCTATGCTCTATATGCACCAACATTTATTTCTGTGAATCTCAACCTCATCTTCAGGATAGCTGTGACAGATGGCTATAGGCACACAATAGAAAATTTGTGCCCACTCCCCACCCCAATTTTTTTTTCTTAGCTTGCTTCTCCCATATTGTTTTTTACACCTCTCCTGTACAAAGAGAGATCAGACTTAGAGGTCTGATTCTTGTGGAGGTAAACTCTGCATTAAAGGCTCCAGTGCATCTGCTGTCACATAATGCTACAATATTTCCCTCCTCCTCCTGCTGCTGCTGCTGCTGCAGTCTGTACTCTAAGGTAAGCTGCTTTAACCTCACCAACTATTATTAAAAAAAATGTACTTCCCCAGGTTCCCTCCTGCACCTCCACACAAACCAACAAATACTAACGTGGCTTCATAAATTCTCCACACCTGCTGCAGTTAGTCTAATTTCAATCCCACAGTCACTCGTGGTAGACAAGAGCAGCCGGATGATGCATTGGGGTAAATAAGGTGGGCAAAATTAGCCCCTACTGTCATCTTCCTGCACCTTTCAAGCCCCCCGAGGCATCCTGGGAAATTGACTGCATGCTAGATTTTCAAAATTAGCCTCTTAATGTTCGCCTGAAGAATAGGGTTGAGAATGGCCTGGGTAAATTCAGTGTCACCCAGAGCAGATTAATTACAATTTTTTCACCTCATTTTGTATTTATACCATTCAGTGTTCATGAAAGGGACCCTGAAATGACTGAGCAGTGAAATATGCAAGTGATACAGGAAACTTTAATCCTTTTTTCAACCGTGTTGTAAACCACTGTGGCCTCACCTACATAAAACAACAATAATTTATTAGTGGAACATAACTGCAAAGCAGCAGCGTTTCCATGCATCCACCGAAGCATGGAAACCTATTGTATCAGTTCCATTTTTTATTATTAAGGGCCCAAGCCTGCGGAGCAGGGTGAATGCAGTTGAAACACAGCAGCATTTCCATGCATCCTGCATAGCATAGAAACCTATTGCTTTCACTGTTTTTTTTTATTATTATTAGGGGTCCAAGCCCATGGAGCAGGGGAAAACAGCTGCAGAGCATCAGCATTTCCATGCCTCCAGTGGAGCACAGAAGCCTGATGTATATGTTCCACTTATTATTATTATTTTTTCTTATGTCAAAAAATTCATACTGCAGCCCAAACCACAAGAACTACAGAGAATATTTTAACATGGTAGTTAAAATAACTTACGAGTCCATAGGAGAAAAATAATGAGAAATGTCAACAATCAGGGGGCGCTATGATCAATGTGTTTGCCTTTGGTCTTCTAGCTTCTAAACCAAAAGTTACAAACTTTCTTGGCTTATAGCAACATAATCCCTGGACAACACTGAGTCACATGGTATAGGCCACACCCATTTCCACCTAAAAAATTATTCTGCTGTGATGGAAATAATACATACATACATACATACA
>NW_013953368.1:19166-28803 GCF_001266775.1 Austrofundulus limnaeus
TATATATATATATATAAATAAAACACACACAATAACTTTAATGTAAAAGATATCTGCATCCATTGGATGTTGTGTTTGGAATCACCTGCTTCGTTTTAAGGTGGTAAAACAAATTGCTTGTATTTATTCCTTTCCACACAATTTACAGATTACTTTTTCTGCACTCCACCTGTTTAATCTGTGCGCGCTCCGGCAGGGTGACAATCATCCCGTTTTCCTTTTTTTTTGGAAAGACAGTCTGACTGTCAGCCTTTCCCACAGCGCTTCCCCGCTGTACAAGGAGACAGTATTGCGCTATGACCGCAGGAGAAATGAGGTCCAGACTCAGAGAGCTTTTCTGCGTCCCACCTGAGCACTGACTTCACCTGCACTGACAGTCGCCTCGCTACGCCATGGCGCGCGCTCCTCCCGCTGCAGGCAGTGTGGTTGTTCGGCATCCGACCAGAGGACGCGCCATCACGTAAACATGTAAACAGTTAGGCGTTCATTTTCGCACACCCGAACAAGTTATGTTTTTTTTCCCCTCTTCATTTGCGCTCTCAGCCACACTGCTTCCCGCTTCCTCTGTTTTGACTCCAGCTGGTTGCGTCATCAAAAAGAATTGCTCGGTTGGTTGGTAGACTGCATATCTCTATCATAGGACAAATTTATATCGTTTCTACCGTATATCGTTTATATCGCGCATTCCTATTACCAAGTAAAATTTTCTTACTCTATTGGCAGAAATTTTTGACTTAATTTGAGTCAAAGTTTCAGGCTAACAAGACAAAAAATCTTACACATTCTGAAAACAAGATTATTATTCTTACACAATTAGTTCATGTTTAGTAAATCAGTCTCAAAACAAGATCAAAAAGACTTTTTGGTTAGATATAAGATTTTAAAACTTGGTTTGGTGGACAGTTTTTTTCAGTGTTAAAGTTAAAGCAGACAAAGAGTTGGTGTGTGTTATCATGTATTTTCTTTAGTCTAAACACAAATGAGTTATGTTCTGATGTCTGACCTAAAAGGTAACACCTTCTGGGGTGTAACCAGGAAGAAAGATACATTATATGGTCAATTTGGTAAAAAGAACTTGTTAGTGTGTTGCAGAGTCTCTGTTCAGAGGAGGGCTCCTGGTTTTTTTTTTTTGTTTTGTTTTTGTTTTCAGCCCAAGGTCTAATGCTGAGGCCTGCTGGGTGCTGTACTGTGAACCTGACTGGAGTCGGAAGATTGAAGATAAAGTTTTTAAGAAGAAATCCAGTTGGATTCCTATTTATTTGGACATACCATTTTGAACAATTTAAGTTTAAGAGCAAAAAATGTCAAAATAAGCAGAAATAAACAAGATGCAGAAATAAACACATTGCTGGATGCCTACTGTAATGGTCACCTAGGGGTGGAATAAACAGTACCACCTGTCTTTGACCTTGGTCTCAGAAGACCTCCTTTAAAGAGACAGAACTCTGTTAGAGTTAAAGCCATAACATGTCTTATTAAATGTTAGAGACGTTTTCTACTTCTTAATCAGATAACAGAATAATCTTCTGTTATTCATAATTTTATCAATGTATAAAAAAGAAAACACAAAAAGAGTGTAATGACAATGTTTTATTGTGCTTTAATGCAAATCACTGCTGGAAATCAAACTGAAACCACAGTGATTGTTTGTTAATTATTAAGTTGGAATGTTTTACTTAACTAAACTCAGTGTATTGGTTATTATGAAACATTTTATTTTTATCTGAATCATAATGAATGTTTTCCATGAAATAATTCATTTTTAAGTTTCAGTAAATCATCCTTTAAGTTTTCTTTAAAGGGCTCTTACCAGAGAGCAGGTCAGAACGAGCTGTACGAGCCGTGCAGATGTCAACAATGTTGTTTAAGAAAAACAACACCTGGCAATGCTTCAATAACACTTCCTATCTTTTTTAAGGGACCTCTCAGTCTGGACAGACCACCACTCGGTCTTGTCAATTTCTGAGCTTATCAAAAGCCACACAGTGTGAGGTTTCAGGATGAAGAGACCCAGGGCGCAGGCAGGATCCAAAAATAACACAAATTTATTAATAAATAACCAAAGGAGGGCTGCTGGCAGCAAACTTACAAAAATGGAGAGTCACAGGCACAAGGAGAACAGAGCACGAGGAGACACTCACTGGCTGAGGGAAGCAGCACAATGATCGGACACCAGACTGAGACAGGACAGGGTTTAAATACACAGCAACTAATCACCAAACTGAAAACACCTGAGGAGAAACACGAGGGTGACAATCAGACAGACAGGGAGCAGCTGAGCTGTGACACACTGGGGAACACTGAAAGACACTAGAAAACTAAGAAAATAAACACAGATCATGACACACAGACTTAATTTTGTTTTGAAACAACCATGGCGGAAGTATTCTATTTTTGAGAAGGATACGGAGAAGTGCTTTGTCTCTGATCTTCGAATGAAAGCAACCAGGAGACGCTGAAATAGTAACGTGGGCCTGATTTCTTTACCCTAGCTGGATGATCTTCCCCTGACTTGAACCAAGCTCAAGGTAATGGCTATTCCTTACTAAGCGTACCTGTGTCTGGCTGGATCCATTGAGAGGTGTATGCCCTTTCTGTTCAAAATCCATATTTTTAAGGATAAAGTTAAAACTAACTAATACTCTTCCTTTCATCATCCTCCTTTCTTTTCTCTCATGCTACGTTCACACCGAATGCGTTTTGAGCGGCCAAAAAGCGCAAAACACCTCAAGTTGGCACTATGTCCAGACTGAACGCACTAGTGTTCAGACCAGAACAGAAGCAGCAGCAGCAGCTGCAGAGGGGTGTGGGAGGAGCGTCTGTCCTCGGCGGGTGAATTAAAGATAAAATAAAAGAAAATGGCTTTGATTTATTTACTAAAGAGCAAGCGAATGTTGCACACAGCAGATAATTAACTCATCACTGTGGGTATGCATATGAATTAAAATTCGGGCAGATACATCGTTCAGATGCCTGCTCCAGACAGTTGCAGGTGATGTTCTGTGTCATGGACATCTTTATTTACCCAGGATAGAAACACGTGATCCAAGAAGAAGAAGTACTCTGTTAAATGGTCAATCAGGATTTTTTGCAATTGCAAGACACACACCATGCCACACAGGGCAGTGGTACATGGTATGTGTATCCTGAGGCAGTTTTAAATACACACATTTATATAGTATGTTATCCAAACAGACAAACATCTCTCTTGGTGCCGAAACTGGGCCAAGGAGAAAATGATGTTTGATAAACTGCAACAAGAATGATTACTCCTAAACAGATATTGTCCTGGTTGTAAAACACTTTATCTGAGAGAAAACAGGATAAAGAGTAAAATCATAAAACATGATGACATTTTAAGGTAAGCAAAAGAGGTCACTGACTCTTGACCTGAGAAGTATGTGGGACTTTAGGGGGTAAGTTATTTTTCCAAGGTATGCAAGGTGCATCCTCGTGAGAACAGAGTTTGAAACTATGATAAAAACATAATTTGTGAGCACAACAGGTGGAAAGGATCTGTTTGAGGTGGGGTTGTCCCTTCTCATGCTCCTGCAGGTTTTTATAGTGATGCGCAGTGCCTGAACAGGTGATTGACAGGAGTGACTCTCTGCTCTTAATGCAGCGCGCATATGTGCAGACCTTCTAATGCAGAAAAAAAATGTAGAAATAGGAGGTATAATGGATCTTTCTAGGTAAAATGAGTGGTTTATCCGAATGGGCCAGTCCAGTGAGAGAGAAAAGCATTGCTTAGGATTGGTTCTTGAAAAAGTGTGTGTGCGCATGGGTGTGTGTGTTTTAGTTTGAGAAATACAAAGTCCAGCATGGGCACGTCCCGAAATACGTGTGTCATGGTCAATACATGAGACTTGGGAGCCCTGACTATGATTAAAAAACTATTAGTTGCGAGCATGAAAATGTTTCCTGAGAGTCAAACGTTGTCTCCAGCAGGAAGCTGAGAGCTGCCAGGCAAAGTGTAGCGACAATGGACATGTCCAAAAACATTGGAGTAAAATTGCAATTAAGCAAATTATTGACAAAGCAAGTAGATATTTGAGTTCTACATGGTTACATTCCCACCTAAAAACTTTCTATAAGTTAATTTTGTGTCAAGGAAAAAGAGAAATATGAAAATGTTCTTACAACTTTTTCTTGCTCTGCATTCAGACAGCTTTCATCTGCAATGCATCATGGGATTGGGTGGGCAAAGAAGGATGGTTTTTCAGATAAAGTGGGTGTCCAAGGGGGTGGAGACACATATTGGTGGATCAGAGCTTCTTCAGAGCTTAACACCTAAATATTCTGAAACTGCTATGTTGAACAGTTTCTGAGTTATAAGCATTGTAGCATTTCCAGACACCCCGTCTTTGAATGGAGCTTGCTCCTCAAATATGGAGTCTATCATAAAACCGTTGGCTGGCACTGTGTAGGTCAGATTCATCTATTATCCTACCAAATTTCATGTTCATCGGTGCAGCCGTTTTTGTGCTACAGTTGACCAAAAATCACTGAAAATAAATAAATAAATAAATAAATAAATAAATAAGTAAATAAATAAACAGTACGAAAACAATATGACCCCGCTTTACATTTGGGGGTCATAGAAGAATATGTTCGGAGTCAGTCTCAGGTATTACAACAGCAAAAACATGTTAGGATGTACGGATTGTTCGTAATTTACATGGATTTTCCCTCATTTGCAGGTATATAGGCATATCGAGCAATCACTTGTATTTTTTTCAAGTTTTATGGAGTTTTTCAAAACTCAGTTTCAAATTATTTAGCATGTAGGACATTAAGAAAAACAACCATCTTCCAACCCGCTCTGCTGCTAGAAATAAGTTCTTCCTCAGTGGCGGCTGGTCAATAGGGGGCACTAGGGTGACGCCCCACCTCTATTTTTGATACACACACAAAAAAATAATGATAAAATAAAATAACAAAATTAAATGTAATAAATGTTTCGAAAAATATCATATATATGTTTTCTGATAGGTAAAATAAATAATTTAGAGTTATTGATGTGTAAACTTCCATTTTACTCTAGCTTTTTCGTGTTGAGTAACTTCTGGGTCACGAGCTGCCCCAGATTCTCATAGACAAGTCATTGTAAGATTTTGGACATGCGCAGTAAGTCCCCAATGCAAAAGAATAGGGTGGCCTGGGGCGCAGAATGTGGCCGCCCCGCAGCTGACCTCACACAACCGGTAGTGGTTAACAGTACGTAATCAACGTTTTTCAACCATCAGGATCTGATCCAGCATGGATTAAAACAGGTAAGAGAAAAGCTAAAATACTTTTGTAATGCTTGTTAATCATAGTATATTATATAATAACACAAGTTAAAATAATTTACAGTATAATAATATAATATATTTTTATGTTTATGTTTTTGACAGATATTAGAAGAATTTTTTTCTTTCTGCTGCCTTTCATTTTATTGGCTAACTTCTGAGTATATTATGTTTTTTTTAATGAAATAAATACATCTTTAAAACGAAAATATAATAGTTTACCTTAGAGATGCAACAATTTGTTGCTATTAAAATAACATTAATGGTTCTCTACATATTAAATATATCTTAGAAAGCTCACTTGTAGCCAACTCCATATTGAATAAAATTTGTGCATTTATTTTTTTTAGGTTTGTGACATCATCTTGAGCCATTCAGAAAACATCCGATCAGTGCTACACTGCTGTAGGTAGACAGGTTCCTGCAGAACCACAGCCAATTCTCTGAAGTCGCACTGAAGACCACGGACGCTCACCCAGTGCTGAACAGGACCAAGAAGTCTGATCTAGTTCAGGAGCTGCAGTGGTGCTGTGGCTCTGTACCAGCTCTTCATGTAGAACAATCTGCAGGACACCTTCTCAGAGATTAAGTGTGTTTCCATCAAGGCTTTTTGATGCGCATTTAGAAGTGTCGCATTAAAAATGCGAAAAAAAAGTCAGAAGGAAACAACGAAATTTGAAAAAAAAATCCTCAATTCGCTAAAAAGTTTTTACGCTTACTTGAGGTGGTTTTTGGGTTTTTCGAAAAAACACTTAATGCGCAAAAGGACAGATGGAAACACTTTTGCTGAATAAGTTGTGATGTAGCGAACATTTACCTCATGTAGCTGTTCCCCGGTACCAGTACCAGTTTTGGGTCAGCAGCAGCCGCGACTGGCAGCAGGACCATCCTCCCGCTGTCAGCGTCTTCTCAGTAATCCCGTAACATGAAGAAAAATGCTTTTCTTTCTCTACATCTCCAGACAGCAGTAACATCGCCAAAACTAGTTGATAACAGAAAAATTACAACTTTCCTGATAGTAGCAACGTGTTCCTAATAACTTCTCTCTATTATCCTGAGATGTGTGGACCCTGTGAGTTTAGTGACAGTTACTTCCTGTTTACAACGCACATGCATATGATGTAAATGATTTGCTTTCAAGCCAGTTGATGGAAACTCCGTCTGATTCGCATTTCTTATTTTTTTCCTTTTTGCGAAATTATTAAAATTCGCTCAAAATTCGATTTAAAATTGGATGTAATTGCATGGAAACACGATTACTGTGACTCTGCTGAAGATTCTCACCACATCTCCTCTGACCACAGCTGAATCTGAGAGGAGCTTCTCAACACTGAAGAGAATCCAGACTTTCCTCAGGTACACAACATCACATCTCACTGCACTGACCATGCTCTATAGTGAAGAATCTGGTTAAAAAATTCCTGATCTTAACCAGAGTCATGAACAGGGCTGGACTGGCCATCTGGTGTACCAGGCAATGCCCGGTGGGCCGACGCTCTGGCCCGGGTATGTCATGGACGAAAAAAATATTATAAACATTTTTTGTCGATCATGATGGCCTATTGGTTGATTTTCATGATCGACATTGAGCTAAGCCAATGAAATCTCTCAACACTCCTCGGCTGGCCCGGCAAGACCCTCCCCTTTGCAACCAAAGTTATAAATCTTGCCAGAAGCTGCCGTCCGGACCGGAGTTGGAAGAAGGAAGCACTGGACAAAACTCGTCGAGAAACTGGGGGAAAAATGCATAAAGGTCCCCAAGTGGATGCAGCAAAATGTGCAAAAATTAGCAACATATTTCACTTAAAAAGGCACAAAAATATCTGGCCGACCGACTGTATACTGTATATGTTAAATAAAACCAGGAGGGGGAAAAAAACATGGCTTGGAGCAGCAGGCTCTGCTCCTCACTGGTCAGCTGGTGTGTGATCCGGCTGGGTTTTCCTGATAAGAAAAACCCATTGAGATTGTGTTAACTCCTCCCACTCGACCCACTGCTTCTGCCGTAAAAGCTCAAGCCAGTGGACATATCCCGACTCGTCAGCTGTTGGTTAGCTAAACCTGCACGTTTAAGTTGAATTAAAAATAATATAAACTCCTGGACCTTCTGGACATGTTTGAGACTCTGCTCTGCGGCTTCAAGCTGCTGCTAACTGCAGCTTCTCTAAATGCACAGTCTCACCTGGTGAGTAAAAAAACCATTATATCATTGTTCTGTATACAAAAACCAGTGTGCATATTTTAATTAAGTAGTAACGCATTTAACTCTGTCACCAGGTAGATCTATAGATACAGTATATCAGCTAACCATTGAGGCATTTTGGTGTTTTCGCCCCCTGCCTCCTGTTCTTGGCACTGCGCTGATCACCCACACCTGCACCAGATTGAGCTCATCACCTCCAGGCTTTATAAGGCAGTGCTGGAGTTCATCTCGTCGCTGAAGCATCGCCTCTGTTTGGGTATGAGCTCAGCCTGCTACCTGTGATTCAGATTCAGATTCAGATTCAGAAATAATCTTACCTGTTTTCCTGCCTGTTTCCAGAAGCGACCTCCAGCACGCCTGCCTCCTGCCTAAGAAACACGAGCCGCACTCACCTGGGTTTCATGCGCAGCCTGCCACGTATCCCTGTAAATAAACCTGCACCTGTATATACTCACCCGTGGAACCTCACCTTTTGGACCAACTCCTCCAAGACTCATCTCCTTCTCCAGCCCGTAAGCAACATCTTCAACTACTCACCTGTTAAAGACTCTTACCGGAAAATCTGCCCATTACTCACCTTTACAACAAAACTCTGTTTCAGGTCCCATCCCCAAGATCCCTGCACCTATGTAAATAAACTCACTTACCTTTTTAAACATTGTCTCAGTCTCTGTTTGTTATTAGTATTTGCTCACGTTGACCTCCTCCTGCAAACCTGATAACCATTCTCTCCATGGTGTCCAAGTTCTGTTTGAAATGATCAGCTTGTTGAACAGTTTGAACAGGAATATTTTTATTAACAGTCTGATTGAATCAGCAGCTGCATAAATGTTAGACTGATGGTTCAGTTGTTCAGGTTCATTTATGGTCCTGATGTTTACTAAAATGAACACTTTTTTTACTGAAACATAACTACAGCTTGATAAAAGTTGGTCTGTGAGTGTGTTCACATTTAACAGCAGATTTTTATATTTTTTATGTTGAAATATAAGAAATTAATAAATAGGTTTAGGTTTGGGTCAAATGAAATAATTTGACCTGAAATTAGAATCCATTTTGTTTATTATACTGAATGTAAAATAAAATAGACTATACATCCCTAAATAACTAATCACTGCAGTATATTAAATTTAAAAATTAAACCTTTAGATGTGAATCAGAGCTCTACATTTGACTTTTAGGAAGGTGGAAGTTTTAGTTTTGTTTCATTTGCTAATATGTTAGTTTAATCTTACTGCAGCAGGTAGAACTATGATGACACATAAATACTTTTTCAGTGACATTATAATATTTTCAGTCTCACCAAGTAAAGAAAGAGTTTCTTACTGACAGGTTAAGATAAAACTGAGGTCAGTCTCTGTTACCATGATGACCTAACCAGACCTAAAGAAATCCTTTGTGACTCTGAAAACTTGAAATTTAGCAGTTGTCTGATCTGTTCTCATAGTTTGTATCCAGCTCTGTGGTGATCCACTGATTGAGCATCAGAACCTCATGAACATTAAAGTCTCTGAGTGGAAGAAGAGCTCATCAGGATTTTAACATGGTTACTCTCTTCCTTGTAGGCTGCTGCACTTTAACTTGTGAAACACAACATACAATACATCCTCTGGTATGTCGTGTCTGTTTGCATACCATATAAATAATGATGGTGGGCCGCCATGACCAAAAAATGCCCGGGCCGTTTTTGGTCCCAGTCCAGCTCTGGTCATGAAGAAATTTGCTTCTCAGTTACAGAAGAGCAAAATAAAAACAACATGACTGTTTTATTATTTGGATTAGTTTAATAAAT
The DNA here is from genome assembly GCF_001266775.1 of Austrofundulus limnaeus. Taxonomy (NCBI): domain Eukaryota; kingdom Metazoa; phylum Chordata; class Actinopteri; order Cyprinodontiformes; family Rivulidae; genus Austrofundulus; species Austrofundulus limnaeus. The sequence goes on from NW_013953368.1 coordinate 28,453, forward strand.
ACACGGGCGTTAAACAACTTAGTACAAGTTTAATTGCTTTTTGAGATATGTCTATTTTGGAGTTGTAGTCCCCCCCTGGAGAAAAATCCACCAGCCGCCACTGTTCTTCCTTCATAATTTCCTCCTGCTCTGCGCAAATTTGAATGTAGCAGAAACTCATTAATTGGTGATATAGTCTAGTAACAATCACAAACATTTGTGTGCAAAATTAATAAGGTCAATATTTATTCCAAAAAAATTATCCTCTTTGCTTCCATCTTCATCCTTCTAGGTCAGATCTCCTCTCTTTTCCAGTCCTTGGCGTGTGTGTGTGTGTGTGTGTGTGTGTGTGTGTGTGTGTGTGTGTGTGTG
>NW_013953368.1:28942-30940 GCF_001266775.1 Austrofundulus limnaeus
GAGAGAGAGAGAGAGAGAGAGAGAGAGAGAGAGAGAATGAGGTGGGGTTTACAGAGGTCGCAGAGTCGGATGTGGGCCTGCAGAGACCTGCCGAGGATTAACACAAGAGCTGCGCTCAGGACATATGGCATTTGTCATCTCCCGCTGGGGGAGAAGAATATCTCACCCACTTCCACGCACTTCCTCATTGCATCTCTCCATCCAACTTTCACTCCTTCAGTTCTCTCTTCCTGTTGGGATTTAAAGGCTCTAAGTGCTTTAGTTGTTTACTGTGCATTAAATGCCCCCCTCAGTTCACTGCCTCCCTGAACTTCACAGAGTTAAGAGAAAAATGGCTCAGTGTAAGAGAGGGTGCTGACGCTGTGCAGCCCTCTCATCACTGGAAGGTGCTCACTTAATTCCTTGAGATGAAATGAGGATGGCAAGCATGGTAGAAAAAGAGATACCTGTTCTAAAAAGAAAAAAAAATGAGTCATAAAAATATTTGACTATTGATTTGAAGAGTAAATTGTATGACACTGCCTGAAGAAAATAATAAATATAAATAAAACATTGCAGAAAGAAGCTACATTATATTTACCAATGAAAAACTACATGTTTAAATGTATTTTATGTTTTATTTTTCTTATTTCAACCACATTTTCAGTGGTTAGGTCAAGTGTGCCCAGGTGAAAAGATATTATACTAAGTATACCAAATCTAAGTAGACTTTAGTATAATTGAAGCCGCACTAATCATCAGTATATTTAAAGAGTGCTATTTTGGAACAACTAATTTAATACTAAATATACTTTAGTTGTATTTAAGTTGTACAAAAAGCACAATTTTAAGTGTATTVAGTATACTTTTAAATACTAAAATGGAACAACTTCAAATACACTTAGTACACTTTAAGTATACAGCTTTATATGTATTAATAACATGCTTAGTAAAAATCTTATTACTATTACTATTTTTGTAAAGGAATTGTATTTAAATTGTATTTTTAATGTATTTCAAATTCATAAGCAGTATACTTTTAATATAGTAGAATCAAACTTATAGTATACTTTTGATGTATTATAATTAGGTACAATTTTTATCTACTTACTAATATCCTTTTATACTCTATGCAACTTCGAACATTATATGTTTTACTTCCTCCTGTCCTGAATTCATAAAGGATTACTGAACAGTCCCTTATTTAATCCCTTATTTAATTAAGCCTTCAGTATACTGGTAGTCTAATACTTTTGCAGTACCTTAGTATGAAGTAAATAATGTACAAAGTAGCATAGAGTACAAAGGTTATTAGTACACAAAACTCTATACTTTAAAGTATGCAAAGTATATTTGAAGTTCCACTGTAGCACGTAATAGTACACTTAATACACTTCAAATTACAATTTTTTGACAATTTAATACAACTAAAATATATTTAGTTTAAAATTTGTTGTTCCAAAATAGCTTGCTTTCAGTATACTGATGATTTCAAATATGCTAAGATTTAGCACTAATTTAATACCTAACATCTTTATTTCTCACCTGTAAATTTACATGTGAAAAAAGTACTTTGTGCATTATATATTCACATTTTTCAAAATAACATAGCYAATATGCTAACAAATAAATGTACAAACTGTAAATATACAAAACATTTATTAACAATATGCTTGTAAAATTATCCCAATAAAACTACAAATTTATGGAAAAAAAATAGATACACTTTCTGGTAACAGATGAAAAATACTTCACTAATAATAGAACATTATTTTAATTCAGTGTCACAGCATTCCAGTATTCCAGTATTATACAAAGTGACATTCTCCTTGCTGAAGAACAGACCCTGCAGAACAGAAATGAGGTACGGTCAACATTTTCTTCTATGTTGACTAAATCAGACCATCTGTCAATAAACAATACTACTTTTCAAAGTATTAACAGTGATTAATTTCATCAGGGTGGCATTCCAATACCCCTCAAATATATAGTAAATAAGAATAAAGTATCAGAATAAGT
>NW_013953368.1:30950-38159 GCF_001266775.1 Austrofundulus limnaeus
CGGATAGCCAGTAAGATGCTACAGTTACCCCATGGTCTTGGTGGCTTGTCACTCCCTATTACTACTAGGCGGCCAACATTAGAGCCTTACTGTACTGGTTGAGAGATGACGACCCTGTTCCTACTTGGGTAAATCTAGAGAGGAAATCAGTTACGGCGAGCTCTCTCTCTCTGCTTTTCTTTGCTCCCGGTTACCGTTTAATCAACCCATCTCAACTTATACTTCTAATCCAGTTGTAACTCAGACAATAAAAATCTGGAATCAGTGCAGGAGGTCGCTTAAAAGTACAGAATTATTATTGCCTGCTCCAGTATCAAATAACCATATGTTTGCTCCTTCACTAATGGGCTCTGTTTTCAATACTTGGAGTTTAAAGGGAATAACTTCTCTGAATGATCTTTATATAGACAATAAGTTCACCTCATTTGAACAGTTAGTACAGAAATTTGACGTCCATAAGTCACAGTTCTTCAGTTATTTACAACTGAGACATTTTGTAATGTCAAGCTCTGGATGTTTTCCTCTACGCCCCCCAACTTCGAAAGAAAAGAGCGTTTTTTGGCACCAACAAGGATAAGTTCTCTTTTGCCACTGTTTAGTTGGATAAAATTGTACCAGGACCTGAGCTCACTTAGACAGTAGATTTAGTTTTGGCAGACAAGCAGACAGTGTCATCTGCAGAACAGTGAAAATTGATACCAAATTTCTGGAAGATGTGATCAAAGAGAAGAAGGTAGATGATAAAAAGTAGAGACTAAAACTGTATGAACTGACTGCAACCAGAGAGATGAGATTTAGATCAATCAAATGGAGTACCAAATGGAACTGAGCTATGGAGCTAAATTGAGGTCATATGTTTTGTTCAAAATAAAAAAAATTGAAACTGGAAAAAATTGAATCTGAAAAATAACGTTGAAACTGCAAAACAATTTTGAAACTGAAAAAATATATATTTGAAACTGAAAAACAATGCATTACAATCTGGAAAAGTTTCAAACATCTTGTCTTTTCAGTTTCAAATATTTTTTTTCAGTTTCAATTTTTTTTCAGTTTCAAATTATTCTTTCAGTTTCAAGCTTTTTGTTTTCAGTTTCAGAGTTATGACCCCAATTTAACGTGGGGGTCGGGGCCTCAGATGACAGGCGGTGCAGAATCATGATTGACAGCTCAACACGAGCTGGACAAGGTGTTGCATTCAGGAACCACCAGCCATGAGTGGAATGTTGTCAGTCCAATAAATGTCTCTTATTAGAGGTTATCAGTTTTAAAATGTCTGCAGACTGTCCTTCCTTTACCTCCTAGTAGGTTGGAAGGCACTTATCATCTGTATGCCTGATAATATGCATTCAGGCTTAAGTGGGATTGGCTTCTCCCCTGGGACGTGGAGTCTGGTCTGGTATGCCCAACTCACTTTGACCGGGGGAGGCACTCGATCTGTGGCATGGAGATCTAAGCTGTAGCCGGGGCTCGCTCCAGACATTGCTGCTAACAGACAGACAGCGGAGTTTTCCGGGTCTGCTCAGACGAGTTTCAAACTTTATTCAGCTGTTTTTCTGCTGCGATTAACATTTCTTGAAACTATTGTGTGTTTTTATCTGTTTGATGCAGGAGAGGGGAATATATTATTTAATCTTAGACAACCAAAATCTTTCTGTTGTCTAGGAGGAGTGAGAGTGACATCCAGGAATCGCTGGAGCTCCGCACGACCAGCTATCAATCTGTCTCCGCCTACAGGGCTTGATCTGCTGCCAAGTTTGGCCAAAATGCCCCCTGTTGCTTTTTGGGCTTCTATCTCAAAAATTACCGAACGGATTTCTATGAAACGTTCAGGGAATGTTTATTACACTTCCAAGAAATGTTCAACACACAACAGAGAACAGAAGATTAAAGTTTCAAGCATTTCAGAGTGCGTGCATCTCTCTGATCTGATTCAAGAACCGCTGGAGAAACTCTGAGCTGCAGCTCTGAAGCGGTTCGGAGCTGCGCATGCGCTCGGGCTCTGAAATATTTTTAAATTATTAATCTTCTGTTCTCTGTGGTGTATTGAACATTTCAGAACCAGGACCAGAACCAGATCCTTGCTGGTGTAACCGGATCTTTTCTGCGTTGTTCTGGTAATGGAGAAATAATTTGCCATGACACTGGTCATCTATAAATGGTCCCCGTTTATTCTGATGAGAACAATAAACAGAAAGGCAACCACGTTATGATCTGCCTACTTCAACTCCTCTCCCACAGGACAACATTCAAAAAGGCAACCATGTTGCACTATTTTTAATATCACCAAAAGAAACTTTTATACACTTAATATACCTGACGAGAACAATAAACAGAAAAGCAACCACATTATGATCTGCCCACTCCAAGTCCTACATAAAACAAACAAAAAAATAATAAATTAAACGAAACTAAAATCAGATCCTGTCACTCCACAGTCATAAATTCACTCAAATATTCACATTACAGGGTGAATATATATCTTACAGTGATGATGATAACAAAAATGCACTTAATACATCTATAAATAAACTGGATGTATATAGATGAAAAATTAATAGCACCCACCTCTCCCACAGGACAAGATTCAAAACGGATGAGCCCAGGGGGTACAAACAATTTAACAAAATAATACCACAGAAGAAGACATGAGGAGGGGCTTCAATCACAAGTTCACATGCCTACATTTACAGTGGTTTTCATTGTGTTTACAGCCAGGTATAAAAACGTAACAGAACATTTTCTGTTATTATAACAAAGTACAAAATACACATTGGTTACACTGGCTACAGCAGGTGAAACAGGTACAGGCAGTGGAACACCAAAAAGAAAGCAGAACAGCCCCTCTTCTTCGGTCATTTTCAGCCATGGAGTGCAGGTACATGTGCTGTCCCCACCACAATCTAAAATACCTTTTTTGTTGTTTTTTTGCTTCTGATAGTCAAAACCATCTGTGATAACACCAATAAACATGCTGAAAAAACAAGCTAGTGGAAAAAATATAAATGGGCTCAAATAGACACAGAGGAGTTHTATAAATCTTTGGGTCTCCTGATCTATGCGTCTATGGTTCAACTACAAATGTTCAGGACTTATGGTTGTAAAAACAAAAATGAGATAAGGTTGGAGAGATTTTATGATTGAGACATTGTCCCACATTTTTGAAATGGTTATAAAATAAAAAAGAACACATGAGACATTGTAAGGTTGGAGAGAATTTGTGGAGGAGCCATTGTGACACAATTTGTAAATTGTTGTAAAAAACACCTAGGAATTTGCACAGAATTTAATGTAAAAACATGGATATAATTTTTTTTTGCTAAATTTGTACACATGTTTATGAAATTTACTCTAATTGATTTTCATTATAGGTTAGAAAAATTATTTGTTGAACATCTTGTGAATTTTATAATTAAAATAGCCAAAATTTTCCTACTCGGATTCAGGTTTTTTTGTGTGTTTTTGGTTCACTGTGATAATGCAGTTTGTCACAATGAAACAAACACTCTAAAATCCTAAAGCTGAGGTTGTGTTGAAAATAATGATACCAAACATGGCAAGGTAAATTGTTTTGAAGGTGAAAATATAGAGGTAAATTCAAAGTTAGTCAAATAGGGCCATTTATACCCCAGACCTTAGAGGGTTAATACCAGAGCTGACTGCTAAAAATGACTGATGTTCTTTTCTGGATTTCTGAGAGCAAGACTTCAATTTCTGAACTCATGAAGTTCTTCTTTTTATTTTGAGATGTCATTTAAGAATGGGCACTTCCTGATATGTAGGGCAGGAAATGTAGCCTTATATGGTGTCTTTGGGGCGGCAATTTTGCTAATCTCCTCTCCTTGTGCATAAGCACCTGAATACAAACAGGTGGCATTCATCAGGGTACGTTTCTCATTTACACACCTTTCCTGAAGCTAAAAGCATTTGTTGAATCTGATGTGGCATGTTCGTACGAGTCCTTTGTACGAACAAAATTTAAAGAAATTTAGGATAAGAAAACGACAAGGTTATTGCATGAGGCTCATTGTTTAGGAAATTAGGCCTTTTGTAGTTTTTTTTCTGAATTAAATCTACAAAATGTTTCAAAGCTTTACACACTGGTTTAAATAGTTGGAATTCTTCTGTAGTTTTCCTCATAACAAAGCGAATTAGAGTGGCTTTTATGCTGTACAACCTGTTGAACCTTTACAGAGCATGAACACTATCATTCAGCCTCACACTCACAGGCAGGTACGCTCTTGTCATCCTCCATCTTCATAAACAGGCATGTTATTATAACAAGATGGAGTGCCATACTTTTCTCACACCACTTTTTTATAGGACATGGTAATGTGTCGGAAATCAAAATTTGTAATTCAGCAGTTGATGTTTATTGTGAGCCTCCCATATCTAGAGACATTTGATAAACAGCATGTTGCAAAAGCAAAGGGAAAAAGGCGCCTGAGTATCTTGTGGGAGCTTGCCAACAAATACCTTCATTCAGCGCAGCTACCATGTGAAAATGCCTCTCCTCACTGACTCATAATTCATCGCCAGAACGAGCAGTTTGCCGTATGGGCCCAGTGATGAATTACACCAAAGCATATTCCTTATGGGAAATTTGGATGGTTCTGAAGAGAAGGGGAAGCAAGCTCCAGCAACAAATTGCCTTCACTGCCAGTTAGTCTGTGTTCTTTTCTTGTTTTTTATGTTGTTGTTGTTGTTGGAGGAAGAGGGGTTTATTTTGCTAAGCAAAGATTGTTTCAACTTCTTTAAAGTACTCAGAAAAACTCCCAGGAAGTGAAGTCTCTCAATCTCAGAGTCAAAAAAATGGGAATCTCATTGAGGTGAAAACAAGCAGCTCAACAAAAACAAACAAACAAATAAATAAATAAATGAACCTCTCAGATGATAATAAACTATCATATCAATACCAGTTAGAAATAGAGAGCTATAAATCAGGTACAGTATGCTACCCAGTTGGTTAGAAAGTCACCAGTTTGAATCCCTGATATAGTTCCAAAAGGACAGTTCCTGAGGCTGCAGCACCAACAAGGGCTCAAGTCCTGAAGAAAATACTCAAGCTGGCAGATAAACTCAGCTACTGAGCTGGGCTCAGGAGGGGATAATGCAGGCAAGTCATGAGGTCAAATTCCTTATGCTGGAGTGTCCAAAGGCAAGACACTATCAGCTCCAAACCCTGACATTTAGCTCTTATACAGTATGTGAAGAATGTCTTCATCACCTCAATCTGCCTCTACACTGTTAAAAGTTTCACCCTCGTTTAGTTAACCCCACTTACTACTTCTTTTTAACACAAAGAGCTCTGACAAGTTTTGGATTTTAAACTCAACTTTATGAGTCTTAAAATATAAAACTTATAGTTATCCATTTTGTTAACTATTTGAGAAATTTGTCAGATTTGCAAGTGTTGACTGAACTTGAATTTGTAAGTCACCAGTTGAAAAGAAAGGAGAGGGAAAAAGGCAGGAAAGTAAAACTTAAAGTTATTCATTGTGTTGATTATTTGGGAATTTGTATGATCTGATTGAACTTGGGTTTGAAAGTCAGACAGACCAGCATTTACCCAGCATCCCTTGCTGAGAAATCAGACAGAAACTATGTTTTTGCATGTTTAGGACCATTAAAGAAGTTCACGAGAGTAAAAATTAGTTGTTCTTGTTAGTTTTCTTGTTCAATTTTATCAAGTTGTTCAACTTTGTTTATGTTATGGCCAAAAATCGACACCATGACTGAGAGGTACTTCCTGGTGTGTGAAGGGTGACTCAGTTATACTTTTCTACTAACTACTGAGTAGTAAAAAGAGTTTGAAATTAACTCTTGAGTGTTAAATTTACACTTTCAAATATATAGTGAATTGACACCTTGTGGTGTCTGTTAACCATTTTAACACCATCTATCATGTAAGTTGAAACAAATTTGGAATTTATATTGTCTCAACTTAAAATGTAAAGTGACATCATTTTAACTCAAAATAGTGAGTTAGATTAACACAGAAATGTGTGTTTGTTCAACTAGCTAAGGAAAGTTTATCATGTTGATGATGTTTAATTTTTAATTGTTTCATCTCACAGTCTTAAGTTAAAACAACTAGTGATTAACAGTTAAATCAACTTTGACGACTTAAAAAACTATGTTGACACAACAAAAACAATGTAGTGCAATCAACTTTTTAAACTGTAACTTCTGAGTTGAAACAATGATATTCATCAAGTTGAGTTAACATGCGTTTTTAAGGCAGAAGGTGGACTTTCATTTGCAAGTTTAACTGACTTGAAACTTTTTACAGTATAGTAGCTAAATACTGTACATCAAAACATTAAAGATAAAAAATGACAAATTGGTCAAACCATTTCTTATAATTTTTATTCTGAGAGTAGAAAAAAGCTTTAAAATTTCAGTTGTTTAGATTAAATTAAATAAAATTGCTGAATAAATGAATATATCTTAAAAAAAGGGATCTTTCATTCTTCATCCACATTCTGCCATTTACTCATTGTCTGAGTGTGGAGGTCGCTTAGGAAGAAAACTTGGCATACTGTATTTTTCCACAGCTACACTCCAACTTCTCCTGTGGGATCCAAAGAGAAGCTGGAGTGAGGATACATAAACCCTCCAGAGAATTCTGGATAGGCCCCGAGGTCTCCTCTCAGTGGGATGTGTCTGGAAAACCTCAAAGGCAGTTGCCCTAATCAGCCGTCTAAACCAAGTAAGACAACTGCTATAACTAAGGAGGAGCAGTGACTGTCCAAACTCTCTCTGGATGACGGAACCTGGCCACCCAACAGAGAAAGCTAATTTTGTTCTTTCAGTCATGATCACTACATCATTGCCACAGGCATGGACCATGACGTATTTATTGTGAGATGGACATCTGTCTTGTATCAAACAAAACAAAATAAACTTACTTTATCAACCTTATGGTTCAATATTTTTAAAATAACAAGGGCCTACAAAGTTGCTGCTTTGTGTCATCTTTAATATTCCCTCTTTGATAAATCTGTCAGTTAATCCTGCAGTCGCTCACTGATGTCTTCCTCATATGATAAAGAACCGAATTAACAATTTAGCGATTCTGTAGTTAAATATTTTTGAAACTAACCACAAAGTTAATGTTTTGTATAGTTTTTAATATTTCCTCAGTAATAAATATGTTTGTTGATTAATCCTGCCGCCACTCACTGATGTCATTTTATCATCATTCTGCGC
>NW_013953368.1:38241-40503 GCF_001266775.1 Austrofundulus limnaeus
CACACACACACACACACACACACACACACACACACACACACACACACACACAAATAAAAATAAAACAGAATTAACTGATTTTTAGCGGTTCTGTGGTTCATTATTTTTTAAACTACCACAAAAATGTTCTGTATCATCTTTAATATTTCCTCAGTAATAAATATGTTTGTTGATTAATCCTGCCGCCACTCACTGATGTCATTTTATCATCATTCTGCGCGTGGAACCGTGGGTCGCTTTTTCACAAGTCAGTCAGCCCGCCTCATACCGGGCTTTGATAGTACCTCGCTTGTGGGATCAGAGGGGCATTAGAGATGGGTCATTTTACTCGCATTTCTGCCTTTGTGTTTTTTCTGAATGCTCTCAGAACAAAACACACGTCAATCTGAGCTGTTTTATGAATGCGGCTATAAATAAACCCTAATCTTAGATTGTTGCCTTTTGACCTAGCATTTTCTTCACCATAACAGACTGGACAGACACCCACATTACTGCAGACATGACCCTGAATTCTTGATCTATCTCTTGCTTCGTTCTACCATCATTTGTAGGGTTGGGTATTGAAAGGGTTTATTTCGATACCAGTGCTAAATCGATACTTTTAAAATGGTACCTGTTCCTAAACGTTATTTAAATCGGTACTTTAAAAATAAATAAATAAAACACCCACACTCACACAGAGGTTTATGAAGCAATGACTATTTCTGAGGCAAAGTCAAACTTAAAATTGACCAACATATTGACTTAAAACCATCAATAATTTGTCATTGCACCAAATATTCTTAAAGCATTTGTCGTAGGTGGAAGTCTCTGCATCCTATTTTGTAAAGTGCAACCACACATTTTACTGTTTTGCTTTTGACATCTCGACTATAATATATAACTGTTAACTGCAGCGGCACCTGTTTGGCCCCTCTCCATGAACTCGGTTCTACTCGATTCACTTTGGGTCAGTTCTGTCCCTCACTCTGTGGGTGTGACAATGTGCAGACTGTCAGCAGCGGCTTCAACTGTTGTGTTAAAATAATAATAATAAAATAAAATAAAAAGGCCGTCGTGGTCTTACCATTCGGACTTCACTTTATTATTTATTTATTTATTTATTTATTTATTTATTTATTTATTTATTTATTTATTATCACGGTGCGTTTAGCTAAGTGCTTGTGTAACCGTGGGCAGCCAGTTTGTTGGAAACCTCCCGTGATCTGCTCAGCTTTGTCTCCTTCACCTCTCTCCAGGAAGTGTTTACAAGTTCTGCCTTTCTCAAGATCACTAAAAAGACAATTTTACTTCACCACGTTGTCATATCGCGTCGTATGCTCATATTCCCAAACAAAAGCAGCTCTCTCCAGGAAGAAATTTGCTGTCAGTCAATCCAAGAGTTAATCCACAAGCAGAATTCTGCTTATGTAAAAATCGTAGTTGCGAAACTCACTTCTGCCCGAACCACCGGAGAGGAGGTTCTGAAACAGCGCAGCTGTGGAGCGTGCATGGAGAGACGCATTGGGCTGAGACCGAGCCGAGTTGAACCACGTACAAGAGCATCCGTGGAGATTGTGTGCCAAGGCTGTCACTGTCAACAGTGAACACCAGAGGGTGCAAATTAACAGCTTTCTTTGAGGCACCGAAATAAGGCACCAAAGTTAGAGTTGTGTTTCGGTCTGTGTACTACCGTTAATGTTTGCCCCGGTGCCATATTGAACCGAGTTTTGGTACCCAACCCTAATCACTTGTGAACAAGACTACCTACTTGAATTTCACCACTTGAAACAAAGACTCACCCTTGTCTCAGAGAAAGCATTCCACCTTTTTCTGGTTGAATACCATGGACTCAGACTAGGAGGAGCTTACACTTATCAGAGCTGCTTCACACTTGGCTGCAAACTGCCAAAAAAGAACCAAATCCTCTGTAAAAAACAAAGAAGGGACTCAGAAGTTCCCAAACCAGATCCTCTCCTCTTAATTAACAGTAAGTGGACTGTACTTAAACAGCACTTTTATATCCAACCAGAATAAAGCTGCCTCAAACTACACCCAGAGATCCTGTCTATAAACACTAAGACTTTAGGAGACAAAGGACAGCCCTGGCAGAGTGTAATCTGTACGAACAACAAACCTGACTTTATGCCGACACATCAACTGCTTGGGTATACAGGGACCAGATAACCCTTAGAAGACTGGCACCTCACCACAGATTGCTGCAGGAAATTGATTCTGTAAGCTGAAAAACTTTCCTCATTAATCAACTGTCTGTAGCTTAAC
>NW_013953368.1:40533-43685 GCF_001266775.1 Austrofundulus limnaeus
ATATATATTCATGTTCATTATCTTAGAACAAAACAGTTTGGGTCATAATCAGTTTTTTTTGGCAAAATTTTCTGAGATTCACATTATAAAAGATACTGAGAAAAAAAGGTTGTAAGGTTTCAAATCTAAAACATCTCATTAGGCAAATATAAGTTTCTAGATTTATCTCTGGCAAATAAGATACGATGAAGAGTGAAGATGATTGAGAAAAAACTTGTCAAATATCAGCATCAATGCATTTTTATTGACATATGTTTCAGTTTGGTGAAACAGTATTGGAACTCCCGGTTTGCTAGGTCAATGACAAATTACTTCTCAATTTTAAGACTAAATTGGGATTCCAGTAACTCCTTCACAGTTGTTGAAACCATCAATCTGACACCAATGGTAAACACAACTACATCCAAGGAAATTACACAAAAACTATGCATATGTGCATATGTATTTTGCAATTTAACACTAATTTTAAAAGAAGGGCTTCATGTAATAGTAAAACTCATTCCAACAGTAAACATACAAATAGAAATCTGAAGAAGATTAATTCAATCACTCAAAACCTCTCCTCTAAATAAAATATGTTCAGATTCTCTAGGATTCTTGTTTTGTTGTTTGTTTTTCTTCTGGTTGTGAAACCCCATATCAATACGTCCCACATTTAAACTTTTGTTTCCTTTTAACTTTTTCAGTATTCATACAGTGCACTGTAGGTGTTAAGCTTTATTCTTTGCCTGTATTACAGGATGCAAGTCAATGATGAAAAGTCATGAAAAACAAGGCTTTCTTTCCTTCTTTAATTCTTGAGATAAGCAGCTCAATCCTGCATTTTGGATGTTTACCACACAGACTCTTCAGTGTACAGGGATTACCAAACATGAGAACTCCCTCCATCAATCCCAATTTACCTCTGACTTAATCCCAAATTTGTGAGCACGTTAGCGGACATAATCCAGTCTCCATTTGCACTTTCACTGAATGAGAGCTTACAAACCAGAGAGCTGTTCTTATCAGCATGAGTAGGTGGCGAACAAAAGGCAGAAAAACATTAAAAAACAACAATTGGGATGGCATCTCAAGCAAGGCTTGAAGTAGGAGGCAAAATAGGTGGTCTCCACTCTTGTTGGTTTATCTGATTTATTGCTATTTCTCACAGAGGAGCTTTTGTCTTTCCTCAGACTGTCAGGGGAAGCTGATGGTGATGGAAGGAGGAGGAGAGGCTCTAGGCAAACAGGGTGAAGAAAAACAGTGACTATTTCTGCGGATAGGGCATATTTTCTGTCAACAATCTCTGGTAGATGAGTATGTAATAATACCGCTGGCAAGGAAAGTCTCTCAGCTCTTCAGCCTCTGGAAGAATATTTCTGTTTGCGCTCAGCGTATTTTTGTTTGCACTCCTCCCTCTCAGCTTTTATAATTCAATAAACTGAAGTAATTACCACAGTATCATGCTTAGTAATTACAAAATGCTCTGTCACGGTCAAGCAGGTAATGGCACATCTTGCTCTGATAGCAGTGATAACACAGGTGAGACGAATCACAGAAAACAGATCTGATAGTATTGTTATGGTAAAAGAATATCATTATGCCCAAGGCCAGAGCTGCAGCTACAGGGAAGGGGTGTTATTAACTACATGTTCTTGCATGTGTCATCTGTTGTCTCTACAGGTACTGCACTTTTACAGACTAGGATAAAATTGTTTATACCATTTTGATAAAGAAAAGTACAACATTCGCATACGGGGCATGGTGGCTGTAGGGACATTTGGTAGTGAGTTTGGCTGGTATTGGCTATTATTATTATTATTATTATTATTTATATTATTATTTATATTATTATTATTTATATTCTATAAAATGCTGTGGCCACCGTTGGTGGAAAATTAAATGTTAAATGCAAATCTTTCAATTTGGGAGAGTCCCTGCCAAATTGAAAGATGGGTGAGAGGGTAAAGTTAGCAAACAAGTGAAACAGAAAGGAGAAAGAGATGGGTGAACCAGAGAAACTAAGTGGGGTGTTATTGCAAGATGCAGATGCTAAATGAACAGATATTTCCTGTGGTGGAGGGGTCAAAGTTAGTGTGACTAAAGTCAGCCATGCCACTGATGACACGGACTGAGCGGCATGGACTCTGCAGAATGAATCCAACAGATTAGCTGCACTGCCTACGTACATGGCCCTCTCATCCCAGACTTGGTTTATGTGTGCTTGTGTTTCTGATTTTGGTCAGGACATACAGAACATTAAACACACTCTATCAGGAATATTACATAATATGTGCATAAATCTTTAAACTGATTTATCAACCACCGTATTTTTCGGACTATAAGCCGCACCGGACTATAAGCTGCACCCGCCATTTAAAAAAAAAATCCGCGAACATTAACATATAAGCCCCCAACATAACCCCCAACATAAAAAAAAATCAGGACACCCAAATTTACCGTCAAAAAAGTGAATTCAACATCAAAACATAAAAAGCAAACCTTTAGGAATTAAAGTCCGGAGGACTACGGTTCATTTAACTGACCTTATTTTGGTAGTTTTCTTTAACAGTTTCTGGTCCAACAAAAGGTCTAATTCATCTTCCTCCGGCGATTTGAAAACAACGAAGTCCTCTTCAGTATCGGAGTTAAACAAGCTGAGAAAAGCTGCGTCACACAGCTGTATCTGTTCGGTGTTGCTTTCTGTGTCGCTGTCCTCCCGGGGTAATGCTGGCTCTGAAGCTGTGGTGGGATAGCCCTCCCACTCCAGCATACATCACTGCATGGGATTCCTTCTCCGGGGAGTGCAATGAGTGAAAAAAAAAGTCCACGGCTCTTCAGTCGATGTTTATCCACAAACTGGTCCTGGATTAAGCTCCAAAGTTTTTATCAGTCAGATTCCACTGTGAAAAATGTCTGTTTTATCCCCTTTTATGAGTTTTGGCCATTGACTATCTTTAAATTGCTGCTTCCTGGTACAACAGTCGGCTCTGGAAGCAATCGTTTTTTACTTTTTTTTTCCTTTCTTTTTTTGAAGCGAGTGGTTGAAGCAAATGGAGCATAAGAGCCCCCTGGTGGCTGAAGAAAAAAATGCATGTACAGTATAAAAAGGAAAAAAAATGTATAGGTCCTCTGGACGGGTTCTTCTTTAATGAAACGTTTCGTCTCTCTTC
>NW_013953368.1:46778-49802 GCF_001266775.1 Austrofundulus limnaeus
GTTTAAATTTTATTTAAAATACATACAAAATGTTTAAAAATAAAGTACTAAAATTAATTTAAAGTGCAAATTAAAATATAGTTTTATCTGCAACTGTATTTGATAATGTTTTGAACTTTTAAAATATTGCATGGTTAAAACAGAAGCTGCACTTCATATCAGTGATAAACTAGTGTTTTTTGACGAGTTGCCTTCAGTTTTGCTTCTGCTTTTCATTTAAAATAGGTTTCCATTCTCGGTAGGTTTCTAAGTTTTTTCTTCTACATTTTAAAAAGGTTGTTAAGCATCTGAGTGGCACACTACTGCTACTAATGGTGAGAAAGTGTATTGCACCTTATTCAAAATCAATGCGGTCCCACGGCCCTCTGCTGCCCAAAGTTAAAAACTGTTGGTCTTTTGAGGCCCTCAAGGTGGCACTTGCGGCCCAACTGTGGGCAGCGGCCCATAGGTTAAGAATTTCTTATCTATGATAACACCAACAAACAGGCTGCAAAAAAAATTTGAAAAAGCTAGTGGAAAAAACATAAATGGGCTCAAATAAACACAGAGGAGTTATATAAATCTTTGGGTCTCCTGATCTATTCGTCTATGGTTCAACTACCAATGTTCAGGACTTATGGTTGTAAAAACAAAAACATGAGACATAAGGTTGGAGAGATTTTATGATTGAGTCATTGTCACACATTTTTGAATTGGTTGTAAAATAAAAAAAAAACGCATGGGACATTGTAAGTTTGTAAGGTTGGCAGCATGATGGCTCAGTGGTTATCACCGACACCTCAGCAAGAATGTCCTGGGGTCTTTTTGTGTGGAGTTTGCATGTTCTCCTCTAATCTAGTAGGAAGGGGGGTGTCACATGCACCCGAAAGATATATTTTTAACCTACTTTTTGTACTCCTTAAAGGAGACATATCATGCTAAATGCACTTTTTTGAATTTATAAACTTTTTTTTGTGCAATTATAGTGTCTAGGAGTGTAGAAAACTTTAATTTATTCTGTCCAGCTACTGCAAAGATATTTTTATATTTTTTATGGGTCAAATTTTTCAGTTTGTTCAAAATCTGCTGTTGCTTATTTCGTTTCACAGTTTATTTAGTCACACAATTTTTTCTTCGGAACTACCATTCATGGTAATGTATTTCCGCCAACTGGATTTCATAGTCCGCCATTTTTTCCTCGCTGTGTGATTTTGTAGTTCATAGCATCATGCCGAATATGAAAGTTCAGAAGTCAAAATGTTCGGTTCTGGGATGTGTAAACCCACATTATTATCTACATAGACTACCAGCGTCAGAGGTTCTTCAAAGTGCCTGGTTAAGATTTATTTTTCAAGGAAATGGACCCAAAACAAGGCGGAAAGTGCTTGCGGACAACACAGGATGAATTTTACAACAACAAAGGTGAGTTATGAACTGTAAATTTGTTTTAACTGTCAAATTTAGCTGTTTCTACCCTCTGTGTCGGAATATGAGGGGAGAAAGAACAGCTGTGTTTAAGTTTCTTTACCGAATGGGTGCTCAGCACTATGTTGTTTTACTTTCACTTTCGCCCCGCACTGTAATSAGCGTGTCTGTGTTGTTTTTCTTTTTAAAAATGCTGGAGCGTTTCAAACTGTGATCTAAAGTTAACATCAGCTGTTTTAAATGCATTCTTTTGCCTGGTGTTAAAAACTGGAGCAGCAGAGTGAGGCAGAGAAGCAGTGAGCGCTGCGTGTGTGAAGTCCTCATAAGGATAGCAAGATGGATGTGTGTCTCCTTTTTTCTCTGTGTTGCTGTTTTTGCATCAAAGAACCTGGGAACAGTCATTTTATGTAACAAAATATATTAATCTTATCAATATACAAATAAAAACAGAATATTTAGAACTAGATAAAATAAGTAATGAATTTATTATTTTTTTAAAGAAAGGGCTGAAAGAAGAAATCCTGTGTGGCAGCACTTTATACAGCCTCTTCAGACAAGGCTTAGTTAAAAATGTTTTTTTAGTTTGTTTTGTTTTAAATTAAGACGTGTGTAACATTTGTTATCCTTCTTATTTTTATCATGTAAATGGAGGGAGGAAGAAAAAGTAGTGTCAGCTTCAAGAATCGGCCAAAAATATCGGCTGCAGTGTTGTTTTAGTCACTCTGTATTTATGTTTTTTTGTTATTCAAAATACAGTGTGTTAGATGAGTTTTAATGGTGCAACTTCAAACTAACATGTAATATTCTTTTGTGCTATTTTAACCATACTGTACCTGGCTGCAATGCATTTCAATGAAAACGCACGTCTGCTGGCAACTACTTCATCTGGAGAGCCCATGTAGATTATTCTTTCCTAAGTTCAAGAAGGGAGAAGGCACAGCAAAGCCTATCAGAACTCCTGAAACCCTAAGTAAGTCTTACCACATCAGTCACTTTTAGTATGCCAACTTGATTTCAATAAATCAAAATCATCCATATTTTAATTATATCTCCCTTATTCAAAATCGTGTCACAAGGGCATGTGGTGTGTGAAAGTGTTGAATGAGAAATTTTTCCTCACAATGTTAAACAAAAATTACAAAAATAAGTGACACTTTACTGTTTCGACTATGCAAAGACTGTGTACATTTTAATGTTGTTGATGTTTTCCAGACTGCACTGTGGATTCATCTCCAGTTGTCCCAGACAAGACCAGCATCTCCACCCCACCTCCTGAATCACGTGTCTTCACTACACATCCTGATGCACGCGTCTTCACTACATGTCCTAATGCCACATCTTCACACCACCCTCTGCACCATATCTGAACTCAGTCCACACCCAGTGGGAGGACCCTTCACAAAAGCCAGCATTACCCTGGGAGGACAGCGACACAAAGCAGCACTGAACAGATACCGCTGTGTGACGCAGCTTTTCTCAGCTCGTTTAACTCCGAAACTGAAGGGGACCGACGGTTTCAGTGCGTGAATGAGACTTTTTGTTGGACCAGAAACGGTTAAAGAAAACTACCAAAATAAGGTCAGTTAAATGAACCGTATTCCTCTGAACTTTACCGGTAAT
>NW_013953368.1:50029-51923 GCF_001266775.1 Austrofundulus limnaeus
GATGTTGAATTCACTTTTTTGACGACAATTTTGGGTGTACTGTTTTTTTATGTTGGGGGTGCGGCTTATAGTCCGGTGCGGCTTATAGTCCGGTGCGGCTTATATGTTAATGTTTGCGGATTTTTTTTTAAAAATGGCAGGTGCGGCTTATAGTCCGGTGCGGCTTATAGTCCGAAAAATACGGTACCATTCCTGTGTACAAATAAAAGTAAAAATATATTTCATCAATCAAATACATTTCTGCACATATTTCTGCACATCACAGTATTTTTTTGTACAAAATTATTTAAATGTAAACATGCTAAAAAGTTACATTTGTATCACTAGCAGTGTGTCCAAGCCAGCCATGGTCCCATTAAAGGTGTTTCCGACAACAGACAAAATGTCACATGATCTCCAAACTCAAATTTCATTGGTCACAAACTTGTCATCAGACTTTTAATGTGAATTTTTACTTTAAAATTTTTAAAGCGAATGGGTGAGAGCCAAAATAGTGGTTTGTTGCCTGAGGGCAACACCATGCCATAGAGGACTAAGATAATACTGGCTAAGACCAGTAGTGGCTAACGTCAACAAACATCCAGCACCTAGGGCAGCCTAAAGTCCAGATGAGGTCCACATTAAACTATCAGTAACTTAATACTCACTACTAAATAAACAATCATTATAAACATAACCTCTAAAACAAGTTAGCAGCTAACACTGAATTAAGTGATGGCTGTAGTCACCGGCGGCATTATGCTCCTCCTGACCGCAGATGGTTTAAAATCCACTTTTTAGGTTGTCGTTCTGTGAGCTTTCTACATTTTTCATCTTTGTGTATGATAATCAGTGTTATGTTGTTATAGGGTTGGGCAGAATCGTGTGGAATTATTCATCAGATAAACTTTTGCTGGTTATTATTTGGCACCACCTCCTGGCAATTTAAGACTTTGTGGTATCGACAGCCTCAGAAAATCTTTAGGTTCTGTCGAAAACTCAATTATCTTCATCATACGAGTCATGTCTGACTTATTTGTGAACAAATTGTTGTTATATACTGTATCTTGAAATAGGACCTAAATCCATATAATATAAACGCTCTACAGTAGTTTCCTCCATAGACATTTTACCCGCCTGCCCTCCAGCGGAGATCACTCCGCCTTCGAAACCATGTGACTGAAACCCAGTTAATAAATGATTCTGTAAATCTGAAACATTTGCTAGCCTGGCCATTGCCTTCATACACAGCTCCGTTCAATTCTAGTTTCCCTTCACTGCTCCCTCTGGGACTTCTCCCATTGACAAGGATTTCACTGGCAGATTTTTAGCCGGGCCAATCAGAGAAGAGAGCGTCAAATTTCTGTGCAGTGTCTGCTTGTAGTTTATTTTACCTGGGCCAATCAGCAAACAGAAGGAGTTTTGAACGACGTCGACCTTCTGTGCAGTGTTTGCTAGTTATTTTAGCATATGGCAGTGGAGGAAGTGAATGAAGCCAGTCTGTGTTGATAAGGCTTCCAAATTAAATTAAATTTGTCTGACAAAGCAGCAGCTCTCATTTACAGCCGTCTCGTTCAGCTCTGTACTTTTCTCCTCTCAGTAGTGTTGTTTACAGCGCTCACGATTTCCGGTTAGCTTCTAATGCTGCGTTCACACCGAACGCGATTTCAACATCAGGAGCATTAGGTTTACATGCAAAGTCTATGGTGGACGCACTTCAATCAGCGTCGGGAAGAGCTGCGGCGCCTCAAGCGTGATTAGAGCAGCGCGATTTGAACGATTTGAACGATCTGAGCGTTCGATGTGCTTGAGGCGCAAATCGCTGAAGTTAGAAAATCTGAACTTTTGCAGCTCGACGCGCCGCGTCAACCAATCAGAGAGACTCCACTGTGTGACGTAGCGACATATTTCCCGA
>NW_013953368.1:54110-60189 GCF_001266775.1 Austrofundulus limnaeus
TTATTTCACATGCAAATATCTCAACAACTGTCCATCTGAGCAATGAGAAATTCTTTTTGTAATGTTAATTATGTTGTCTTTCCAAAAATGCATTCACTTTTGTTACAAAAAAGTGATGTCACAGGCACTTTAAGGTTTCATTTACAGCAAATTGGGGTTAAGACCTCACTATAGGTCCTAAAACTTCAAATTTTGGGTTGTTAGAGGATTTCCAGAATTTAAATAAAGTTTAAAACTGACTGCTAAGAATGTGTTAAGGAAATATTTATTGAACAAAGACAGAAATACGTGGTAAATACTAGAGATATCTAAGAATGATTGTTGTTAGCAGATTTTGTTCTGGCTATAAACACTGAAAAAAAGCATGTCATGAATTACTGGCTTAAACCTAAAAGTATTATTTCCATTACAAATATTTCTGCTATAGTTTATGAAAAAGCAGTTCAATATGGATAAAAACAATTGGTCTATATTAGCAATATTTGAATACTTAAAACAAAAATACTTTCATTCAAGAATTTCTGCCAGTTTTATTTTTTTATGTCATTTGTGTTTATTATAAAATTGGTCTTAAATTTAATTTCACTTGGCCTTAAAAAGTCTTAAAAGGTCTTAAAATTAACTTGGCTAATACTGTAGCTGTGGCTGCATGACCCAGAGCACCTGTTCTCCAATGTTTGTTATGTTCTGTCTTCTTCTGAATGGGTGTTCTGAACTGTTATTTCATTATGCTCTGTACAATGACAATACATGTCTAATCTAATCTAATCTAATCTAATCTAATCTAATCTAATCTAATCTAATCTAATCTAATCTAAACTTTTTTAGTCAAGGTGAGGAAATCGGAATACCAGGAGGAACCCTGTGCATGGGAGAACATGTAAACTCTACACAAAAAGGCAAAGGAGAGATTCTTGAAATCTTCTTGCTCTGAGGTGACAGCTGTAACCACTGCACTGCTATGCAATCTGAAATACTAATTACCTTACTTTAACTTCTTTCTGCCTATAGTCAACCTGTTTGTTTTTTTCTAAGGTTACCATCCTTTCTGTTAAGGTCAGTTTCATTAAATTTTTAACATAATTCTTAAACAAAATTAAACAAAAATTAGACAAAATTCTAGAGCAGGGGCGCCCAACCAGTCGATCGCGATCGACCGGTAGCTCGTCGGCTGGTTCCCGGTAGCTCACGGAGCGCAACCTTCCTCTACATTTACAGTCCAGCCTTGAACACGCTCCCTCCGCCCTCCCCAGCACAGCAGACGAGCCGGCTCATCAGCTCTGCTCACAGACGTAGTCTCGCGAGTTTTGGATGTGGTGAAACAGCACTCCGAACACGGTCTCGCAAGACTTTAGGGTCACGTTGTTCACAACAAAGCAGCGAGGCGGAAAAAAAAAAAGAACTAAAGACAGTTAACAAGCAAATAAAAACTTATTATTTTCACCTGGAGTGGGAAGAGGACTCATATGTAATTCGAGCGCTGCCTTGGCTTGCCAAAAAAGGATAACGTGGAACTGCATTTCTTTCAAAACAATGCACAGATGCTACGAGATGGATTCCCCCTCCTAAGCTAAGGCTGCTAATGCAGCCCTGTACCTGCCTCACCACAAAAAAACACTGTGGAAAACATCTTTCAGCGATGACGAATTTATGAAAGAAGTGTTTGAGGCTGCAGACATGCTTTTCCGTGATTTTAAAAATAAAAGTGGCTGCTATAAGACGTGCAGCTGTCCACCAGGAWGGATGGATGTGTCCAAATTTGTGTTTCAGCTGGACTGCTCCGGTGTTGCAAAATGACACTGGGATCAAATCATGAGCAACAAGTCGCATGGATGGAGAGTTCTGGAGTCAGCTTTCTCTCTCATGAAAATCATCAAGTTCAAGAACAGATCCACAAAGACTGGTGATCATTTGGAGACCTGCTTACACCTCATATTGTCTGCCTATGAGACCCTGGGCTGTGTCAGAAGTCCCACTAAGATAGAGATACAGTAACTTTTATATAGCTTCTTGTATAAAAAGTTGTCTCCTCTAGACTTGTCACAATGGGTCTGTATGTTGTTTTTATTACATTTTAGACCAGACTAGTGTGTTATACACTGACTGGCACCTTTGTGTTATTTNATTTATTTATTTATTTATTTATTTATTTATTTATTTATTTATTTGTTTGTTTGTTTTGCAGTTGTTTTCTCTACCTAATGTGGCTGTTGTGTGTGTGTGTCTTGTCAGGTGATGAACAGGTGGAACTCTGAATGGTCTGGAGCCGGCAGTCTGGACCAGTGAGGGCCAGCACCTACGTAGAGATGACACCATCCTGCATGCTACACAGAGATGGAGGTTTGAAATAGTTGTTGGAGATTTGTGAATCTGCACCATCGTAAGTCACTTTTCGTGTGAGTCATTTTTCGTAGTAGTTTAAAGAAGAGAGTTTTATATTGTGTGCTTTGACTTTAGTTTTATGTTTTGTTTTTCCTCCCCTGTATGGAGAGAAAGAGAGGAGAATTCTTTGAATAAATGGAGACTAGTTCCCATGCTCCAAAGTTATTTAAGTCTGTGGTTCTCTCAGTGTGCAGGTTTCCACCCCTCATAGCTCGCACATTACAGGGAGTACTAATTGAAGGAGGTAAAAAAATTGATCCTTTTTGTTCGAGCATCACTTTTCTGTTTCTCTGTCAGGAGTTAAGTAAGGATTTTATATTTTCTTTTTTTGTAGGTAAATATACAGTTAAGTAGATAGTTTTGTATGGCAATACTTTAAATTAAATAAAACTAGCAACACATTACGTTCTGTTTTATTTAAAGAAGTGAGGAGTAGGGAGACGAAGAATAATGTGTTTTTGATACTGAGACTGGACGAGTAGATCTCGGCAAACTGCCGACTTCAAAAGTAGCTCTTGGTTCAAAAAAGGTTGGGCACCCCTCTTCTAGAGCAATCACTGATTTATGTGTTACTTGAATTTTATACAGTTTTTGTTGTTACTTTTATCAGGTTACATTCTGTTATTTTTTTAGTAATGCTACAGACAGTTTTGTTCGCATCTGTATCCTGCTAATGTATCATTACTCTTTACGCAAATTGGTAAGTAAATTGTTTTAATTATTAACCACAAATCAACAAAATGTTTAAAGTAGTTTACTGCAATCCCAATTTAATATAATGTCCTCAGTTCTTTTCCTGGTGGCGTGTTTACCCAAGATTGGACATGGTGCTGTCCTGCTGATCCCAGCCATCCAAGTTCAGTTTCCACAGGAATGCACCACGTAATTAGCAAAACACGGCCCTAATGCTCGTCTCCTTGAGAGTTTGACCCTATTTGTTTGTGCCGAGGTAATTTCATTACGCCTGTGCGATTCCCAGGAGCTGCTGCGAGTTAACACTAAATGCTCACCAGAGAGGGGATAAGTATTTGGCAAGGCATCAGCAAAGAGAAGAAAGGGGAACAGCAGAGCTCAATAACACTTCCTTCATGTTGACAAATTCCATTAATGTGCAAAGGCTGCTGTTTGTGCTTCATTTTATTTATGATAATGCTCAGGCTTTGGAGGGGAGCGGTATTCATCAACAATGCCACCTATGTGGCCTGACAGTGTGCAGCAGACATCTGTGATTTGTGCAGAGCGCTCAGCATCACTTCAACTTTGTGAGAGAACAGAGGTGGCATCCTTTACAAGAATCTTAACCTTTGTTTTTTTTTTTTAGGCCTATTAAACTCTTCTTACAAGTAATAACACACACTCACTCTTACACACACAATCCTCCAAGCAAAATGCCCGCATTAGACACACTCGATCCCAGAGCCGGCCCAAAGCATAAATGAACTAAGTGGCTGCTTAGGGGCCCGCGGCCACTAGGGGGCCCCGATATAGAAGCATGGTAAATTACTGACTGACTGGATCACTTCTTTGGATCGATCAGCACCCACACAAACATGCAGAAGTACACTCTCAGAAAAAAGTACTTGATTGTACCTTAAAGGGTACATTGGCTTGACACTAGAGTGGTACCCTCAAAAGTGGGTACTTATTTGTACCCTTGTAGTTTGTACCTTATAATGGTCAGAACTGTACCTTTGATGACAGTTTTTTACTTTCTTAAAAAGTTTCAAAAAAATTAAAAAAGGGTGGGGGTGATGACCCTTTTCTTTCATTGATTTTTATAGTGTAAACCAGCACACATACAGGGGTTGTACAATGAAACTGAAACACTTGGTATTAGACCATAACATCCCTTTCAGACAGCTTCCTCTTGTGTCCACAGTTAATCCTGATGGATGTGGTCTGTCCTTCTTGGTGGTATGCTGACATTACTCTGGATATCGTGGCTCTTGATACATCATAAAGACTTGCTGTCTTGGTCACAGATGCTCCAGCAAGACGTGCACCAACAGTTTGTCCTCTTTTGAACTCTGGTATGTCACCCCATAATGTTGTGTGCATTGCGATATTTTGAGCAAAACTGTGCTCTTACCCTGCTAATTGAACCTTCACACACTGCTCTTACTGGTGCAATGTGCAATTAATGAAGATTGGCCACCAGGCTGGTCCAATTTAGCCATGAAACCTCCCACACTAAAATGACAGGTATTTCAGTTTCAATGTCTAACCCCTGTACATTATCACATGTAACAAGAAATAATCTTTAATTACCATTTTCACATTTTATTTAAAACTTTACAATGTCGTACTGTGGCATTCAAAATGTCATCAACAGTGTGTCATTTGGCTGGAAGTCCATTTCATTAAAGTCAATTCTACATCAACTTTGACTCACATGAAAGTGCCAGTCATACGATTGATGGATCAGCATTTTGCTACAAATTTCACATATTTCTTCAATATTGAAGAAATATTTGACTTGCCAAAAGAGTGGCAATGTTAGGATCTGTGTCTTGTCTCTGTCTCCCTCTTGTGTCTACTCTGTGTTCTCATCTTCCTTTATCCTCAGTTTGCCTCTCAGTACTTTTAGTCAGTCAGGGGTGCAGCAGGTGTTGCATGTGTGTGTGGAGTACGATTGGACTGGATTGGCACACTGTTGGATTACCTGTGTGGAGAACGCAGTTGGCAACAAACTGACCAGGAGCATGATAAATCTGATCACGGTGGTTCTGATGTGTATTATGCTTTTCCTTGCCCAAGCCTTGGAAGAACACCAAGGATCGAGTCAGGTTTATTACTCCCAGGACTTCATGTTGAATCTAAACAGGCCAGAGCTACACTATGGATTTCAGGAATACTTTAAAAGGTACTGAACTGTCTTAAGGCCCCCACATACTCGGGCATACTTTGGTCCACGGAGGTCCGCGCGGATTTGAGGCGGACTCGAAGTGGACATTCGCGGACTGGTCTGCGCAGAAATTATTTTTACATCCGCACAATGGCATGTACTGTTCTGGGTGCGACACCAAGCTGATAAAGCTGTGTCATTTGTGGATGAAATGGAGTCAAATCTTGAAAAGCGTCTCATAGAGGAGATTAGAAAATGTTATGACGCATCGCTGAAGTAATACAAAGACTTTCAGCAAGCAATAGATTTGTGGGAGTACATAGCTCAGATCCTGGGTAAGAAAGTTATTTTTTTTCTTTTATTGTTTTAAAGCTAAAATGCAAACTCTCTTCCTCCTGATCCTTGACGTCATGACGGAAATTGCGAGAAATTAAAGAATTTGTCCAGTGTCAGTATGCTCGAGTATGAAGTGTCAAACATCCGCGGACAATATGCATGGAGTCCGCGTGGCTCATGGAATGCGCACAGTACGCCCGAGTATGTGGGAGCCTTAATGCTGTTCCCCTTTTGTCCTCGTCGTGGAATTCTTGTGTTACGGCCCTATAGTTTCTCTGCTGTTTTTTTTCCTTGCAGGGTTTGGAGGTGCTGCTGGTTGGTTTTGTAAGAACCTGCTCCTCTATGAGATTAATACCAGCTTAATCTCATAAAAGTCATGTTCCACAAGATCTTGCAAGAATTGAAATCAGAAACAATGAAATACCCCTCCGATCATGAATGAGAAAAGAACTTGTGACCTGAACAGATTTCTCAAAAATAAAGTAATTTATTTTAGATATATGACAAGAATAAACA
>NW_013953368.1:61100-67380 GCF_001266775.1 Austrofundulus limnaeus
AAAAACACTTTAAAATGATTTTCTTCTTATAAGTGTAAAAAATAAAATCAAAGACAAAGAAAATAAACAATAGAAAAGTTTTTTTCCACCAGGGTGACCCCTACAGTTTGATTGCTGTTTAAAAACCCAACGCTTAATCCTGGTGTGGTTCCCAGCTTTTTTAAACATGCTATTGTTGAACCTGTACTGAAAAAACCCAACCTGGATCGAACTGATAAATTGCCATTTGTATCAAAAATGTTAGAAACAGTTGTAAGAGACCAATTGTCCACCTTTTTAGAAAAATGTGATATTTTGGATAAATTTCAATCAGGTTTTCGCAAAGCTCACTCCACAGAAACTGTCATGGTTTTAGAAAGTTTCTTGACCCATATGCAAACACTCCAGGAAACAACAAAGTTTTAAGATGTTTATTTTAAATGAAAGAGATCTTGGTCCATCATGGTCCTGCAGACACAGGGCAAGGGGTCAGGAACACTGGTGGAGGACGAAAGGTGATGAGACCAGGAAGGTGTATATTATATAATAAACACAGAAGAACAGGAGCTTAGCTTACTATGAAGATGAAGCAGGTCGGCCAGGGAGAGGTGAGTGGGATCCTAAGGGTTGAGTCTGTGAGCCAAGGAATGATGAGCAGGTTGGAGGACAGACAGGTTACGAGAGAGAGAGAGAGAGAGAGAGAGAGAGAGAGAAGTCCTGAGCTGGCAGCCGTGGGTGGAGGAGTCCAAAAAGCACAGAGAGATGGAGATGATCTTTAAGGTTGGAGGATCTCAGGGGAACCGGTCCAAACCATCAATGGAGGTAACCTTTTAGGAACACAAACAGGAGTAAGTTATCTCAAAGTTCTAGGCACAAGAGAATTTAGAGAAAAACCCAGAGAGTACTCTAAGGGCTTGAGGTTACCATAAGAATTAACACCCAGGCATCAAGGGGCTAACTGCAGACTCCTCTTATCTTCCTCTTGATGAAGGTAGATGAATTGCAGGTGTGGGACTTGCACACCTGCTGGAGATTCTGCCCTCCTGCAGGCTGTGCTCCAGGAGGACATCTAGTGGATGAATACTGAACTGACAAACTCTTAGATCCCAACATCACCCCCTCCTCAATGGTCGCCACCTGGCGGCCTATAAGAACTGGAAGGAAGAGAAGCAAAGTAATCAGTAATGAGAGTGGGGTCCAAGATGAAGGACCAGGGCACCCAGGAGCGGTCCTCTGGACCGTAGCCCTCTCAGTGAGGTATTGCCAACCACGACCCCGTCGACAGGCGGATAAGATACGATGAACGTTGTAGGCAGGGTGCCCTTCAATGTCCCGGGCAGGTGGAGGGGGCTCGGAAGGAGGGCACAAGGTACTGGTAAGGACTGGCTTGATCTGAGAGACATGGAATGTAGGGTGAATGCGAAGACTAGGAGGCAAATGGAGATGAACAGCAGTGGGACTGATGATAGATTCTATTTCATAGGGGCCAATAAACTTTGGAGATAGTTTCTTGGACATGGACTTAAGGGGAATGTTGTGGGATGAGAGCCAAACCTTCTGTCCAGGTGAATACTGAGGAGCAGGAATCCGTCTACGGTCAGCGAAGCGGCGGTTCTGTTCCATGGTGCGTTGAAGTGCAGCAAGGTCGTTGACCAGACATGTTTGCAGTGACGGATGTGGTGATGAACTGATGTGATTGAGATATCCTTTACATCTGAGGGGAACAGGGGTGGTTGATAGCCGAGGGAGACTTCGAATGGGGAGAGACCTGTGGCAGCAGAGACCTGAGAATTATGAGCATACTCCACCCAGGGAAGGAACTGGCTCCAGTCAGAAGGGTTAGTGGAAGTGAGGCATCTGAGGGAAGATTCGAGTTCTTGGTTCATGCGTTCGGTTTGGCCATTGGATTGGGGGTGATAACCAGAGGTGAGTGAGACTTTAGCATAGAGAGCAAGACAAAACTGTTTCCATTCCTGGGAGGTGAACTGTGGGCCGCGGTCAGATAGGATTTCTTGGGGAATGCCGTGGAGACGGAAGACATGTTTCACAAGGAGTTGGGCTGTCTGGAAAGCTGAGGGAAGTCTTCTGAGGGGAATAAGATGACAAGCTTTTGAAAAACGGTCAATGATAGTGAAAATAGTGGTCATACCTTTAGATGGGGGAAGTCCATTGACAAAGTCAATTGCAATATGGGACCAGGAACACTTGGGGATGGCTAGAGGCTGTAATAGTCCAGCAGGGGGTCGATGAGAAGATTTGTTTCTAGCGCAGATAGGACAGGCTAGGACGTAATCTTTGACATCTTTGTGGAGAGACGGCCACCAGAACCGACGATTGATGAGTGCAATGGTACGACTGATACCTGGATGGGCTGAAAACTTGGTGGAGTGAATCCAATGGATGACACGAGAACGAACTGAGGAAGGTATGTAGGTTCTGTTTGGTGGACCGGTTTTGGGATCTGGTTCATTCTGGAGGGCTTGGTTGATGACGTCTTCTATGTCCCAAGACAGGGCACCAAGTGTGCAGCTAGGTGGTAGTATGGGAGCTGGAATCTTGTTAACCTCATCATCAGCAGAGAACTGGCGGGACAGTGCATCCGGTTTGATGTTTTTTGAACCTGGGCGATATGAAATGGAGAGATTAAATCGTGAGAAGAACAAAGACCAACGAGACTGCCATGAGTTGAGGAGTTTGGCTGACTGAAGGTAAGACAAGTTTTTGTGATCTGTCCAAACCAGTACAGGATATTCTGCCCCCCTCCAGCCAATGCCGCCATTCTTCTAAAGCAAGCTTGATTGCCAGGAGTTCTCGATTACCCACATCATAATTTCTCTCTGGAGGAGACAATCTATGGGAGAAAAATGCACATGGGTGAAGTTTTTCATCAGAATCAGAACGCTGTGATAAAACTGCACCGACCCCTGTTTCTGAGGCATCAATTCAAGGATGAATTGTTTAAGGGGGTCGGGCTGAATGAGGATTGGGGCCTTAGAGAATCTTTCCTTGAGGTTGAGGAAGGCTGCATTAGCTTCAGGGGTCCAAGAAAAGGGAGCCTTGGTGGATGTGAGAGTAGTTAGTGGAGAAGCATTTTGACTGTAGTTTCGAATAAATCGACGGTAGAAATTGGCAAAGCCTAAGAACCTTTGGAGTTGTTTATGGGTTTGTGGAACTGGCCAGTCCAGGACTGCTTTTATTTTTTTCAGGGTCAGTACATACCTGTCCACCCTCTAGGATCTATCCAAGGAAGGTTACAGAGGATTTGTGAAACTCACATTTTTCAGCTTTGACGTAGAGACGATTCTCAAGGAGACGTTGGAGAACCAGACGGACATGTTTGTAGTGATCTGCAGGGGTCTTGGATTAAATCAGGATGTTGTCTAAGTAGACAAAAAACAAAAATATTCAGGAAGTCACGGAGGACATCATTCACTAAAGCTTGAAAAATGGTAGGTGCATTGCAGAGTCCGAACGGCATGACAAGGTATTCAAAATGTCCAATGGGGGTTTTGAAGGCAGTCGTCCACTCATCTCCCTGGCGGATGTGGACGAGATGATAAGCATTGCGGAGGTCAAGTTTAGTGAAGATTGTGGCATTGTGAACAGGTTCAAAGGCTGAGGAAATGAGAGGCAAAGGATACTTGTTCTTAATTGTGATTTGGTTGAGTCCTCTGTAGTCGATACAAGGTCGAAGGGACCCATCTTGCTGACGAAGAAGAAACCAGCCCCCAGTGGTGAAGATGAATGGCGGATTATTCCAGCAGTGAGAGCTTCGTGAATGTACTTCTCCATAGCTTCTCTTTCAGGACGGGAGATATTGAAAAGTCGGCTAGAAGGAAGGGGAGCTCCAGGGAGAAGGTCTATTCCACAATCATAGGGGCGGTGAGGTGGCAAGGAGAGAGCCCTGTGCTTACTGAAGACCTTAGTGAGATNGGCGGTGAGGTGGCAAGGAGAGAGCCCTGTGCTTACTGAAGACCTTAGTGAGATCTTGGTACTCTTCTGGAATGAGGGAGAGATCTGTGGGGTCGGATTCTCCTGGGYTGGTTGGRGATGGACTTGGAGGAACAGCAGACTGTAAACAAGAAGAGAGGCAATTAGTGGACCAGGATTCAACTCTGACATCTGACCAATTGAGATGTGGATTGTGGTGAATGAACCAGTCAAAACCAAGAACTACAGATGAGTGAGACGTAGGGAACACATAGAGTGAGATCAGTTCATGGTGATTTCCAGAGATGATTAATTGCAAAGGTTTAGTCTTGTGGGTTATCTGAGGAAGGGCAACTCCATTAAGAGCTGAGACCCTTAATGGGGTGGTCAAAGGGATGGTCTCAATTTGGGCTTGTTTGATTAGTGAGCTATCGATTAAATTCTGTTCACAGCCTGAGTCAATAAGAGCTGTGAGGGAGAGAGAATCATTATTAAAGAAAAGGGTAGCAGGTAATATGAATCAGGGAGATGGGCTGGCCTTGAGGTGGTCTGCCAGTCTCCTCGTATCTGCTGACGGACTCTCTTTTGGCCGGATAGGGCAGGAGGCAATGAAATGGTTAGTAGAGCCACAATAGATGCACTGGTTCGATTCTACTCGTCGCTGCCACTCCTCAGGTGTCAGACGGGCCCGACCGATCTGCATGGGCTCAGAATCCAGAGTTCTGGACCTGGGTGGTGAGCGAGAGAGGGGTTTAGTAAGAAACCCATGATTAGTTCTTTGAACATACTGTCGCCTATTCTTCTGTTTATTTCTCTCAGGCGGTTGTCTAAGCAAATAGCCAAAGATATGAGCACATCTAGGGTCTTGGGCTCATCTATTGGGGCTAGTCATCTTTAATAGAATCATTGAGGGCATGAAAAAAGGCACTCTTAAGCACACAGGAGTTCCACCCAGATGCAGCAGCGAGTGTTCTGAAGTCAATGGAAAACTCTGAAACCAATTTCTGACCTTGTTTGATGGTCCAGAGTCTTCTTGAAAGGGCAGTATGGTCAGAATCTTCGCTGAATGTTTGAATTCTTGAATAAATTGGTCATAAGTGCAACCAAAGTTGGTGTGATTCTGAAATCGGGCTTCTGCCCATCTTAAAGCCTTGTCTGTAAGGAGGCCTAAAACAAAGGAAATCTTAGAGTCATCGTGGGGGAAACAATGTGGAGAACGGTGGAAAACCAGAGTGCACTGGAGGAGGAATCCTCCACATCGACCTACATCTCCAGTAAATTTTTCTGGAGTAGGAGAACTGACATCTTGAGAGGAGGAGAGAACCTGGGAGGGTGGTGGAGCAACAGGGACATCTGGTATAGGAGATGGTGACTGGTTAGACACAAAAATCTGCAGTAAATTTGTTAGATGAGCAAGATATTGGTTTGTAGCATTCTGTTGTTCATTTAATTCTCGAAGAGCTGTCTCATGAGACTGGATAAGAGAACACTGTTCTGATAGAGTCTGCTGGGTCAGACTGGCCTGAGTGTTCTGTCGTGGTTTTAGAAAGTTTCTTGACCCATATGCAAACACTCCAGGAAACAACAAAGTTTTAAGATGTTTATTTTAAATGAAAGATATCTTGGTCCATCGTGGTCCTGCAGACACAGGGCAAGGGGTCAGGAACACTGGTGGAGGATGAAAGGTGATGAGACCAGGAAGGTGTATATAATAAACACAGAAGAACAGGAGCTTAGCTTACTATGAAGATGAAGCAGGTCGGCCAGGGGGAGGTGAGTGGGATCCTAAGGGTTGAGTCTGTGAACCAAGGAATGATGAGCAGGTTGGAGGGCAGACAGGTTACATACTTGAGGAGAGAGAGGAGTCCTGAGATGGCAGCCGTGGGTGGAGGAGTCCAAAAAGCACAGAGAGATGGAGGTGATCTTTAAGGTTGAAGGATCTCAGGGGAACCAGTCCAAACCATCAATGGAGGTAACCTTTTAGGAACACAAACAGGAGTGTTATCTCAAAGGTCTAGGCACAAGATAATTTAGAGAAAAACTCAGAGAGTTCTCTAAGGGCTTGAGGTTACCACAAGAATTTACACTCAGGCATCGAAGGGCTGACTGCAGACTCCTCTTATCCTCCTCTTGATGAAGGTAGATGAATTGCAGGTGTGGGACTTGCACACCTGCTGGAGATTCTGCCCTCCTGCAGGCTGTGCTCCAGGAGGACATCTAGTGGATGAATACTGGAACTGACAAACTCTTAGATCCCAACACTCACCCCCCGCCTCAATGGTCGCCACCTGGCGGCCTAGAAGAACTGGAAGGAAGAGAAGCCCAGTAATCAATAATGAGTGGGGTCCAAGATGAAGGACCAGGGCACCCA
>NW_013953368.1:67984-69799 GCF_001266775.1 Austrofundulus limnaeus
GTATACCACTTTGTGTTGGTCTTTCACATTAAATTCCAGTGAAATATATTTATGTTTGTGGTTGTAATGTGACAAAATATGGAAAAGTTCAAGGTGTATGAACACTTTTGCAAACCACTGTAAACTTAGATCTGTGCATCACACTTCTTATGTATTAATAAAAGGCAAGAGGTGGAAAGTCATTACTTTTATTTCAGCTTTCTTGTTTTCATTCCAGCTTGTTATTGTAAAAAATAAATACTGTCCATATAAATTCAGCTTCCTAGATAGGGTGAATTTGGTAAACTACTGTACTTGTGCTTTTTCTCCAATACATGTATACCCAAAAACATTAAAAATGAATTTTGAAGTCCATAAAATTCCACTGACAAATTGAGATTAAACACATCCAGATAGGTGGCGGCAGCATCAAATACTTCCAATGCAAAGAACGAACACACCATCTCCTGCGTCGTCATCTCTGTCAAAGCAATAGATATATTTGTTGCTCTATTATATTACGTTCCTCTAACATCAGTTCATTCTCGTGACCGAGCCACCATCTTTTCTATTGTGCGATGTCAAACATTTCTTCCACACCTGTTTTTCACTATCAAAATGCTGGTTAGATAGTGTACTGCCACCCGTTGGTCATAGAAGAACAGCACTTTGATGCACGTCAACTATAATTTGAGAAGCTGCACGGTCAAATGCGCGCGCAGTCCGCTCCCACTTCGCGCGCATTCCAAAGCGCGACTATAACACCCCCTCTACAGGAAGTATCAAAAAGGTTAAAGGGCTGGTGTGGAAGAAAAGCAGGAGCATTTCTCCAGTCCCACAATGGAAAGTCGGTCTACCCCAAGCCACAGATGTGAAGTCTCCGATTGAGTATTTCAGGGACTTGCTTAGTAAAGCGTGCATCAAGAACATGGTGGAGCAATCTAACCTCTTTGCATGCCAGCAAGACCCAGAGAAACCACTGATGTTACCTATGAGGAGATGGAGCAGTTATTGGGAATTTGCTTCTACATGTGAATTTTTGGGCTGCCAGGATTCCGGATGTACTGGAGCACAGCCACAAGGGTAGAATGTGTAACAAATACGATGATCATGCATCGCTGGGAGGCAATAAAGTGCAATCTTCATTTTGCAAACAACATGGAACAAATCCCCCAAGGCCATCCTGGCTACGACAAGCTGTTCAAGGTGCATCCCCTACTTTCATCACTGCAGGAAAGCTTCAAAAAGCAATTCCAATGGATGAAAAGCTATGTCTTGATAAACAAGTTGTGCCATTCAAGGGAAAGAGTGGCCTCAAACAGTATAAAACCCCCAAAAACAAAGCGCTGGTGTTACAAAGGGTCTTGCCCACAACTTTGAGCTTTACACTGGTGCAATCTTGCCAATGGATGGAATGCCAGACATCGGGGCAAGTGGTAACATTGGTTAACGACTTGCAAGCATAATCCCAAGGAATCAGTTCCACAAGCTGTTTTTTGATAACTAGTTTAACAGTGTAGATCTCCAAGTCACTCTTGAGAAGAAAAAGATCCACTGTGTTGGAACAATGGGCCTCATGCAAGAAGATGTTCATATTCTTATCCTAAATTTCTCTTACTTTTGTTCGTACAAAGGGTTCGTACGAACATGCCACGTCAGATTCAACAAACTCTTCTATCTTCAGGAAAAGTGTGTAAATGAGCTGTGTAAATTCCACCTGTTCGTATCCAGCTGCTCGTGTACGCAAGAGGGATTAGCCTAATTACCTCCCCAAAAACACCATAAAAGGCTGTGTTTCCTGCCTCAGATACAAGGAAGTGTCCATTCATGAAAATG
>NW_013953368.1:70235-71497 GCF_001266775.1 Austrofundulus limnaeus
AAACAGAACAAACCTACTGTCAACATAATTATGGAGTGTGATTTATTTTCAACTCGAAATATTTTCTAACTAACGAAATATAAAGTTATTAGGGAGGAAAATCCGTCTGGATAACAGCAGACTGACTGCTCATAAAATATACGACAGGTCTGGACCACTCGTAAATTTTGTTGGTATCTGAAAAAAATCTTAGAATACGAAAACATTGGTGAATGCCACAAATTCTCCTAAATCACTTGTACACAACTTAAGAACAAATCTGTGCGTACGAACGGTTCTTGCATGAGGCCCATTGTGCCAAAATCGCCTGGCAGGATGTGCCTTCTCTGCAGATCTGGCAATGAAAAAGAAAGGCAGGGGGGCCTTTGAAGAAAAAGAAACAAAGTATGATGGAGTCCAACTTAAGGCAATGAAATGGTATGACAATCGTACTTTAACACTCCTCTCAACATTTGCCTCAGCTAATCCCACAGTGTCTGTGCAGAGATGGGACAAGAAACAAAAAAGCGGTGGAGGTTCAGTGCCCAAGTATCGTCCAGACCTACAACAAAAGCATGGGAGGAGTGGATCTCCTAGATTCACTCATTGCTCTTTACTGAAAAAAGCTGAGGTCTAAGAAGTGGTACCACAGGATTGTATTCCACATGATGGATTTCACCCACGTCAACGCTTGGCTTTTGTACCACAGGGACTGCAGCATCCCACAAAGAGAGGTTCACAGTCTGCTCCATTTCAAAAGTGAGGTGGCAAGCTACCTTTGCATGGAGCGGAAAAAGAAAAGGGGAAGACCCCCCCAAATGTTGAGGAAGACCTGGCTGTGAAGAAGAGCAGAGTTACCACTGCACCAGTTCCACCAGCAGCTGTGCGATGGGACAGCACTGATCACTGGCCTGCTGTCATGGCAAAAAATGGCCGGTGCAAATACCCAGGCTGTATGGGTATTGTCAGAGTGCAATGCACGAAATGTGAGACCTACCTGACTCACAGCTGAGAAGAACTGCTTCAACCATTTCCACAAGCAGTAAGGCAAAGAAAACACCATCAAGACACTCAAATTAAATGAAAACAATTAGTATAATAAAACAATTCCAATGAAAAGATGAAAAATATACTTCAATTTGTTTTTAAGTTTCAAATGAGTTGCGTTGTTAACTGTTAATGCTATTAGAATCTGTTTATACTTTATTATTATAAAAACCTTTATTTAACAATTTAAGTTAAACAAAACTCTCTTGTTTTCCTTCATTTGCACTGTGGTACAG
>NW_013953368.1:72037-76095 GCF_001266775.1 Austrofundulus limnaeus
AGAAATAGATTTAATATATACATTTAGATATATTTAGATATAGATTTAACATATATATTTAACATTTACCACTAAATGTGAAGAAAGTGCACAGATTTTTTTCTTTATTTAAAATTTACACTTGACACCCCATAAAAATCTAACTGGTCAATTTAAATCAATACTTTTACTTTCAATAATTTAGTACAAAAAATAACAGATACTTTAATATTTTTACTCAAGTAATATTCCTAAAGGAGACTTTAACTTTTACCAAAGTTATTTTTTTCGTAAGATACTTGTACTTTTACTCAAGTAACACTTTGTGGTACTTTATACAACAATGTTTAGTGATTTGCTTCGGGACTTGCCCCGCCGTACTGAACATGTTGTCGACCCACTACCGGTATGCAAATCATGTTCGGGGCACAGGTCAGCTGTGCCCAGAGCCTCGCTATTCTTTTGCATTGAGGACCTGGAGTTACCATTAATCTTCACTTATAAAGATTTCTGTGCCCTGGACTGAGCTGAAAGGAACTGAACATGACAACACTCGTGAATAAAATGAAAGTTTATCCATTATTAACTATAAAACACATCTAAAACATGTATAGATATTTCTAGTAAACATTTTTTGTCGTTTTGTTTTTATATGTTTTGTGTCCCAAAAAATTAGAGGTGGGGTGGCGCCCTACCACCATCTAGTGACCGGCCGCCTCTGATATGTTGGATTATTAATCTTGTTAGCCTGAAAATTTTTCGTTATTTAGATAAGTCTTATCAAGTGCAACTGTTAAACTGCAGATTATTATTATTATTATTATTATTATTATTATTATTGTTGTTGTTATTCAGAGTATAATCTAGTGTAGGGGTAGGGGCTTATGTAAAATAAGCCTCTCTTACATACTTCTCATAACTTAGTTATGTGAGAAATTTTTACCAAGGCATTTTCTCATTACTTTAATATTTTGACTGTGCAAATTGAAAAGTGACACAATGAGTGAASGTCAGACGAGTTCAAGTTGATTCATAAAAGATTATGCATTCATTTATTTACACAAATTGAACAGATCATAAGTTACACCTGATTGGGGGTTTTCCTATAACAAGCTTCAGAGTTAAATGAGATAAAACTCGCGTCCGTATTTCAGTTCACATTAAAACTCCGAAAACTTATATAGAACAGTAAAACGTCAGTTCTGATGTTAACAACCAAACAATTCTACTGGCACTTTTAACTTAAGATTGGCAATTAAAGGGTAAGAAAAGGTTTGAAAATAAGGTTAGTGTTCCTGCTTTTATTTTGGTAAGGGTATGTGACAACCGAATCAGCAACGTCCTCTCTGCGCTCAGATTTCCGCATGACACGTCACTCCGAACACGTCAGCTTTACCTGGTGATGACTTCTTAAGGCACCCCTGGGTAGGAACTGTCTCACCTCCGATCAGCCAGGGAACTTTTTATCAGCTCGATTACTGGTTCTTGGCGAGTAGATGTTTTTCAGGTAACTTTCGTCTGTTTCAGTCCAAGCCAGAAAGATTCTAGCTGAAGCTTCCGGTTGTCCTTCAAAATAAAAGTTCTCCCCTCGGGAGTTAAAAACACTTAAGAGACGTGAGTCTCCGTGTGGACAGAAGCGGCGTGCTTACTGTCCTGGCCGGCAAATCTACCCTATTTGGCTTCTGGGCCAGACCTGCGGCCGAGCTGGTTCTCCGGAGACAAATCAGCCGGTCTCCCTGTTTCGGCATACAGGAAGAAGTGCGTCTGTCTCTCAAAGACGTCCGTGTTAGTAAAAGAGGCGGACAAATTTGGTTCCGCCCTCAGGCGTTAGAATGTGTCAGAAAGGAAAGGAAGATAAGAGCTTTGCCAGCTGGCGCCAGTCAAGGTTGAAATTCTGTGGCTGTCTTTTAACAGAATGATAATATCTTCTTTAGCTTTTCTTTCTGTTAGACTCTAAGAGAAATCACTGTGAAACATTTATGATGATTAATTAACATTTCTGTTTAAATAGTCAGTCTGAACTTGGTGTCCAGATAAAAGAAAGATTTTCTTAAGAAAACTCAAAATTATATTACTGATGTTTCCAGTAAAATAAAACAGTGATTTTTATAAAAACACAATGAAAACATGGTGATGATTTTCTCTGTGATTTTTATACCATTAATTAATCTTTTAGGCACGATAAAAGAGTAGAAGTGATTCTGCTTTCTTTGTGACAGTCATTTTTATGATTAACAAATGCATAAACATTCTTAGTTAAACAACAAATGAATCGCGAACAGAAGAGATTGTTCTGTTCATTATCTGATTAAGAGAACTGAAGTTCTCTTCTAAGTTGAAATGACCTGTCATGGCCTAACATAGAGTTCAGTGTTCCTGCCTTCTCGTCAGGCCTGTCCAAGGCCTGCTTTGAGGCAGTAACTCCTGTTTGTTCACTCGAGGTGACCCCTACAATTTTAACTTATTTTTAGATGGCTAATTTTTGCAGTACCTGATCAGAAATCAGGGTTTCATTAAATTATTAAAATTATTTTTTTTTTCTTTGCATTAAAATATTAGAGTAAATATTGGATTTATTCATCAGATTATCCATGAAAAAATTTAAATAAAAAAAGACTTCAGCTTTGCCTTTAAAATAGTCAGAACCTGACATGGCAGTCAGTATTCCAAGTCCCCTCTCCTTTGTGCCTGCTGCTGCATCCCCCACCTCCAACACAAATACGCGCGAACTGGAGCGCTCCCCCTTCTCCCTTCTATGTGAGACCTCCCCCAATCTCAGATCTCCCCTCCCACTGCCTCCCCACCACACACACACACACACACACACACACACACACACGGTCCGGTGGGAGTCCATCACACCCTCCCCAGCTGATCTGTCCCTCGTCTTTTCCTACAGCTACCATTTTAAGTCAAAGCAATCAGCTCTTCATTTTGTTAATTTTATTAATTTCAGATAACTTAGAAACAGATTCAGTGGCACAAAAAGTTTTTACTTTTAAAATGATTTCAGCATTCAGTCTGTGTTTTGCTTTATGTTTTCATATGATCCATAATTAACCATTGCACTGCTGGGACGAAGTTAGACTCACGTCTTACTGCGCAAGATCAGGAAATCTGCGATCCATTTGATGAGTCTAGACATGAGACAGCTGGCTTGAATGAGCTGCCCTGATTAAACGTGGCTTGGTGTCAGAGCAACAGATTACAGCGGTTTACAAGTTGAAGCGTTGTTCAAGCACAGATTACAGCTGATATTGTGGATTTATAAATCTGACTTTTGTGAAATGAGTATCCAGGTTTAACTAAGCCTGGCTGTTAGGTTAGTCTGGAACAGGCTAGCTGAACAGAAGAAATCACCATGGTAACTTATGCACCAATGCTTTTGTGAAACCGAATCAAGGCTTAATTCAGCCAGGATATCTGGAAAATCCTGGCTTAATCCCCCATTCTGATTTTGTA
The DNA here is from genome assembly GCF_001266775.1 of Austrofundulus limnaeus. Classification (NCBI taxonomy): domain Eukaryota; kingdom Metazoa; phylum Chordata; class Actinopteri; order Cyprinodontiformes; family Rivulidae; genus Austrofundulus; species Austrofundulus limnaeus. The sequence goes on from NW_013953368.1 coordinate 75,479, forward strand.
AGACAGTCCTCAGGATTGCCCACCCCTGGTTTAAAGGAAAACAAAATCACATATGTGAGGATTGTCAGTGTGTAACCTAACTATTGTAATGCAGGCAGTATTTGGAGAGAGATTCCGAAATGTTAAAGAAAAAAACTCCTCCGGAGGCTCATTTCACAAAAGTCAGATTTCTAAATTCAGGATTTCAGCTGTAAGCTGAGCTTGAACAAGCCTTCAACTTGTCAACCGCTGTAATATGTTGCTCTAACACCAAGCCATGCTCAGTTAAGGCGTCTCATTCAAGCCAGCTGTAAATGGTTTAGGATTAATGCACGTTCACGGTTTGTTTACTAGACCCATCAGGTTGATCACAGATTTCCTGATCAGGCATGCGCAGTACGACATGTGAGTCTCACTTCTTCCAGCAGTTTAATGGTTATTTATGATTCATATAAAGAGATGAAGAGAAACACCTACTGATGCTGAAATAAGTTCAAAAGTAAAACCGTTTTGTGCCTCAGAATCTGTAAGTTATCTGAAATTAACTAATTGAACAAAATTAAAATGAACAGCTGATCACTCACTTAAAATGATTGCTGTAGGGAAAAGACGAGGGACAGAGAGACGGGGTGGGGGGT
>NW_013953368.1:76366-79571 GCF_001266775.1 Austrofundulus limnaeus
TTTTCATGTATAATCTGATAAATAAATAAAATAAATTTATGTACTAGGTAATATTTTAATGCAAAGAAAAAATAATAAATTTAATAAGAATCAGAATCATTTATTGTCATTCACACACAACATCAAAGATGCAATGCAGAATGAAATTGCAGTTTAGAACATCCATCTGGAGAAACACAAAAGTAACAAACATGGGGGAACAAATGTCCAGGGTCTTTTGCACGACAGTGCACTACCTTTTGCAGCTTGGAAAACACAGACTAGGAAAGGTGAGTTAAAAAAAGAAGCTTTGATCCTGGGTTTTACAAAGAAACACAGGAAGGTACGCTAAAAAATACCCCACTCGTGTCAGTGCAAGGCAGCTAAGGAAGGGAGGGGGCTGGAGGTCAAACAACACATAATGGGGATGTAAGATGGGGCGGGTTCAGAGGAGTAGGTGACGTTGTGGGAGGGGGGTCCATGCTAGGACCCAACCCTGGCCCCCTTCAGAGTCCAGTGTCACATGATGTTATCATCTCTGCTGAGTTTGCTAGAGTTCAGAGTTTCCTCCTCCTCAGCCAATTGAGTTCCAAGGCCGGGTCCAACACAGGTGATGGGGGTGGGAGCAAGTCCAGCTCTTTGTTGACATTTCATCCTGGGGAGATTGAGATAAACACTGCAGTTAAGGCCATGCCGCTGGGAGCCAAAAAAAAAAGATAATCCGATTGTTTTAGAACAAAACAGCCTTGAATTCCTTGCTGCTTTTGAAATGTCTTAACTGAATCTCTGAAGTGGCAAAAAACACCAATCAGCCGAATTTGGGGTCTGCCTTGCCTCTCACCGTCTGAAGCGTCACCCAGATGAAATCAGAATGCTGGAGGCTCGCTCCTCAGTTACGATTGTCGTCAGAATCACATCCAGTTTGCGAATTATTCCCCCCAGCTGAGAGTCTGTGTGCTACCAGCCTGGCAGAATCCTTCAAGTGTGCCCGACAGCTCCTCAAAGGCCCGAACCCACTGTCAGGATTGCTATCACTTTTGGATAAATCTGGAACCCTCCTCCACCGATGAGCAGGAATCCACTTATCAGAAATCCAAATATATATATAAATCTTCTACGTCTTCAATGGAAAGTGCTGCTGACATATCAGATTCCAGCCCCAGGAGTCAGATAAGTCCAGCAGCAACCATTCCACCCAGACGAGGGGAACGTGGCTGTTCCCCTCGTTCCAAGTGTGGAAAAAAATAGCGTCACTTGCTTTCAGAGACCAGTTGTCCAAATCCATAATTCCTTTAGTTTTGGATGGTAGGCGACAAAAGAGCTTGAAGAAGCAAAAAGCAGCGAATTGTCATGCTCCTCTGAAGGCCAATCAGAAAAAAATAAATGCAAAGATATAATAAGTGCATGAAGAACTGATTTCTGATCAGACACTGCAAAAATTAGGCTTCTAAAAATAAGTTTAAATACTAGATTAAACCCTTATTCTTTTCAAATTAATAATAATTAATAATTGGCAGTTTGACAGTTACACTAAGACTTATTGAAGTAAAAAAAATCTTTTCAGGTTAACCAGATTAATAATCCGACATATTCTGATCTTATTTAGTAAATCGGCCTAAAAAAAAAAACAAGATCAAAAATTCTTTTTAGCTGATATAAGATTGTAAAACTTCAAAAAGAAAAAAATTGTGTAGGTCTTCTGGACGGGTTCTTCTCTAATGAAACGTTTCGTCTCTTACAGCGTGACCATTGCCAGTATCACTCCACCCCTGTTAACAATGAGCGTTAATTAGGTGTCAACGATAGCCATGGGATGTGAGTATCAGTCACACGGAGGCTGGACTTAAAAGCCTGAATTTTGCCTGAAACCTGAAACTTCTTCAGTCTGAGGACTGAAGAAGTCTCTTGGAGAAGAGACGAAACGTTTCATTAGAGAAGAACCCGTCCAGAAGACCTACACAATTTTTTTCTTTTTGATTTTTTACCTGGATTACTGAGATGCATCAGGACATTGTAAAACTTGGTTAGATGAACAGTTTTTGCAGTAAAGTGACTCTACTGCTCAAAAACATTAACAGATTAAATAAGCTTCACTTTAAACCTGGTCAGGACCAGGTTAGTTTCAGAGCACTTGTTACTACAGAAACATAAGTGCTTCATAATTCATGCAACCTATTCAAGGCTTAATAAATTCAGGTTTACACCAAAATACCGGGTTAATCCCTTATCCTAGTTTCGTGCAATAGGCCTCAGGTGAGATGGAGTTTATACTTTTTAAGCTGCTGAGCTACAGTTATGTGTTTTTATTAATATTTAAGTGGGATATTTATACTGTCACACAGCAGTGCAGAGGGGATAAAGCCAGGCTGAAGCTGAGCAGACAGTTTTCACCTGACTTTCAAACGTATTAAATATAAACACTGAGACAGCGGCACAACCAGTTTCAAGATTTGATGCAGTGAAAAGCATTTAATCCCTTGCTGATTTTGCAAGATTGCTCTCTTACAATGACATAAACTGACTATAATTTTAAGGTTAGGTTAATTTTAATAGTGAGAGAAAAAAATCTGAAAATCACATTGTATAAATTATATAAATTTGTTAGCCTTTTGCAGAGAGAAATGAGTATTTGATCCCTCTGGCAAACAAGACTTACAACTTGGTGGCAAAACCCTTGATGGCAAGCACAACAGTCAGACTTTTTTTGTAGTTGATGATGAGTTTTGCGCACATGAGGAGGAATTTTGGCCCACCCGTCTTTGCAGATTATCTCTAAATCATTATGATTTTGAGGCTGTCACTTGGCAACCCAGAGTTTCAGCTCCATCCATAGGTTTTCGATGTGCTTAAGGTTTGCAGACTGATAGACCACTCCATGACCTTAATGTGCTTCTTTTTGAGCCACTCCATTGCCTTGGCTGTATATTTTAGGGCATTGTCATGTTGAAAAACCCAGCCATGATTCTTCCTGGCAAAGAGAAGGAGGTTGTTACTCAGGATTTTACAGTACATGGCTCCATCCATTCTCCCATTTATGTCATGAAGTAGTCCTGCGCCCTTAGTAGACAAACACCTCCAAAACATAATGTTTCCACCTTTATGCTTGACAGTGAGGACAGTGTTTTTTGGGTCAATGGGCCTCATGCAAGAACCGTTCGTACGCACAGATTTGTTCTTAAATTGTGCGTACGAGTGATTTAGGAGAATTTGTGGCATTCACCAATGT
>NW_013953368.1:80140-86300 GCF_001266775.1 Austrofundulus limnaeus
AAATATGGCTCCAGATTTCCAGTCAAGTAGTTCTAAACCTTTTTAAAAAACTCTAATCTTTGTAAAGAAATAAAAAATTTGGAAATAAGAAATACAGGTAAATCATGGAAGATGTGAAGGCGACAGAAGAGAAAAGAAATAGGAGCATGGAAACTTTTTTCCGCATGTCCTGATGCATCTCAGTAATCCAGGTAAAAATCACCCTGAAGATAGAAGTGTTTGTTGAATCTGACGTGACATGTTCGTACGAACCCTTTGTACGAACAAAAGTAAGAGAAATTTAGGAGAAGAATACGAACATGTTCTTGCATGAGGCCCAATGTCAGCATTTCTTTTCCACCAAACATTGCAAGTTGAGTTAATGCCAAAGAGCTCATTTTTTTTCCTCATCTGGCTACAGCACCTTCTCCCAATCAGTCTCAGAATCATCTAGGTGTTCACTGGCGAACTTCAGATGGGCCTGCACATGTTTCTTCTTGAGCAGGGGGAGCTTGCAGGCGCTGCAGAATTTTAATCCATTATGGTATAATGTGTTACCAATAATTTTCTTGGTGACTGTGGTCCCAGCTGCCTTGAAATCATTAACAAGGTCCCCCCATGTAGTTCTAGACTGATCTCATCTTCCTCATGATCAAGAATACCCCACGAGGTGAGATTTTGCATGGAGCCCCAGATTGATGTTGATTGACAGTCATTTTGTATTTTTTTCCATTTTCTTACTATTGTACCAACAGTTGTCTCCTCACCCAGAGTCTTACTTATGGTTTTGTAGCCAATTCTAGCCTTGTGCATGTCTATGATCTTGTCTCTGACATCCTTAGACAGCTCTTTGGTTTTGCCCATGTTGTAGAGATTACAGTCTGGTTAATTGAGTCTGTGGACAGGAGTCTTTTATACATGAGACAATTTAAAACAGCTGTCTTTAATATTAAATAGACTGAACTTTAATGCAGGAAATGAGTTGATTAGAAGCGTCTATCTGGTCTGTAGGAGACAAAACTCTTAATGGTTGGTAGGAGATCAAATATTTCTCTCTGAAAAATGCAAATATATGTTTATAATTTATACATTGTAATTTTCTGGATTTTTTTTTATTTCATCTCTCACTGTTAAAATTAACCTACCTTTAAAATTATAGAATGTTTATGTCTTTGTAAGTGGGCAAACTTGCAAAATCTGACAGGGTTGGGGGTTAGGATTCAGCCGAACACAAAGAAGTTTTAACAAGATTTATTAAAACAAAACTGCAGAGGTTCWGGGGCTTCAGGCAGGAACACTCTGGAAAGAGAGATTGGGTGAATGRCTGGAGCAGGTAACGAGAAATGGTAGAGTTAGAAACAATGTGTCACTAACCTTCTCAGGAGGGAGAGGAGAGCTGAACCCAGAGCATGAAAGTCCTGTTGAAAAACAAGCACTCTTGGCGAAGGCAGTTTTGCTTTAGGTGAGTGGTAGGCAAACTATAGGAGAGGGAGGCCTTCAATCCAGGGCAGTGATACAAAGGAAAAAGACTTGCTTGTGGTTTGCTTGGCGTGGAGCAGGGGTCATGCACAGGAAAGCAGAGAGCCGAAGATAATCCAGAGGAAGATTCTGAGTACAAGGTCCAGTGAGCAGAAACCGGGTCGAAATCCAGAAGGTCAGAGAGGCAAACAGAGTCAGGCAAGGAGCAGACAGATCAGGGGAACCAAGAAGCAGGCGTGGGGCAGTGACCGTGGAATCAGGCAGGAACTTAGGAAGAATGCTGGACATCTACTTGCTGAGAGTGTTCAATAATCTGGCAGAGATCTAGTGTGAAGAGAGGGTTTATATGGAGCAGGATACAGGTGAATTTCATGAGCCTGATTACAGCTGAAACCAAATGGGCGTGGCAGAGTGGCGGTGAGTTGAGACTGAGGAAGAGCAGACAGGTGGCATGTTACAAAATCAGCAAGGGATCAAATACTTATTTTGTCCATTTTAAATCACACTGCAGGTGTAAAATGATTATATCTGCATATCCTCTGCCTAGTATTTTGCATGAACTGCTCATCGTCATATAATTTGCATATTTATGAAGGCAGACACTGAATGGGTTGCGGCTGCTGTTTTGCTCATCTGACAGACGCAGTCCTTGCTGTGCACCATTATTAAATTAGCTTTATTTGTGCTATCAGGTTTGCTTATGAATCTATATGTAGTATAGTGATGATAAGAGGCCTAAATGTTTATCTTCATTCTGTGTGTTGTCATCAGTGATTTATTTATTTATTTATTTATTTATTTATTTATTTTATTTTCAACTCACATTCACATTCACATTGATATAATTTTCCACGAGTTTGTGCTGTCAGGAACGATTACAACAGTTTCTGAGAGCTAATGAGCAATTTTCTGCAGGGGTGTTTCGGGATCTCATACAAAATCTCGTATTAAACTCCCACGATATCTCTCATTGAGAGGTAACTGTTGTCTCACTAATGCTAGCAGTAGCCATGAGCAAGTTGCAGACAGCATGGCTTTACCGAATGAAGTTGCGATTGAAAACACCCAAACTACCTTTCAATCAATTGTTTGGCAGCATTTTGGATTTCCAATAGAAACGGTAAATGGTGAAAGAGCAACTGACAAGACATGGACATTTGGAAAGCACTGCAAGAATTTTTTACCGTACACCACTGCTAACACTAGCACTATGCAATGCCACCTTCACAACCATCACAGCAGTGCTTAAATCAGCAACTCCCGTGAAGACAATGCAGAAAGGACAGACAACGCTGAAAAATGCGTTTGCACCTTAGCTTCCACACTCAAGTGCTAGAGCTGCAGCAATAACAAGAGACATCGGCATTTTTATTGCAGCTAATATGAGGCCATTTTCCTGTTGTGGAAAATCAGGGATTTAGGAGACTTCTTAACACGTTAGAACAAAAGTACAGCATTCCATCGCATGTGCATTTTGCTCGGAAAGTGATTCCTACTCTCTACAAGGAGTGTAAAGCAAGAGTTGTTCAGACCTTGAAAGAGGCAGAGAGCTTCACAATACCAACGGATGGCTGGGCATCCAGGGGTACGTTAAGCTAAATTACCATCACAGTACACACCATCAACAGCAACTGGGAAATGATAAATGTTGTCCTGCAGACTTGGTCCATTTTTGAGTCCCACATGGGCAAACATCGCTGAAGTTTTACAAGAAGCTGTCTCTAATTGAGAACTTAAAAGACCAAAGTATGGCGGTGCTGTTGTGACTGATAATGCACATAATATGGACATAGCTGTACGTGAAGTAGGGTTTGTGCCACATTTTAAGTGTTTTGCTCACACTATGAATTTAGCTACTCAAGCTGGCCTCTATGTAACACGTGTTTCGCATTTACTTGGGCAGGTGAGATGTGTGACAGCTTTTTTTCTTCAGAGTTCAACAGCAACCGCAGTGTAACCGCAGTGTTGAAATACAAGCAGAAACTGCTACAACTGCCACCGCATATGTTGGTCATGGATGTTACCACAAGATGGAACAGCACCTTGGACATGCTGAATCATTACCTGGTTTAGCAAGCATCAATAACAGCAGCTCTCAGCAGCCCTGAGATTAAGCAAAATGCCAGGACTATTGATACACTGGACAGCTGCGATATCAGAGATGCTGAAGACCATGTAAAACTGCTGAATCCTTTAAAGACAGTCACTGCAGTCTTAAGTGAGGAGAAGACCCCAACGGTATCTCTCATTGTGCCTCTCAAGAACATGATCATGGCTACAGACCATGACACCAAAGGAGGAGGATTCAACCACTGTGGTTGACACAAAAAAAGCAATCCTCAGTAATTTTTCAGGCAGACACAGTGGGGATGCATATGATTTTTTAATATAATGCACAGTGCTAGACCCAAGGTTTTGGACTGTGTTGCTCCCTGACTACAGCCATGACATCTTCCTGATGACATCTTCCTAAGGAAAACACAAGAAGTCAAAACAGCTGTTGCAAAATCAGTTATAAATCAAATTAAATTACATTTCCACTTTGTGGATACACATAATAATGTTTTCTACTTGACCACTTTATCATCCATCCATCATGTATACCCGCTTATTCCTTTTCTAGGGTCACTGGTGCCCATATCCAGCAGTCACAGTGCGAGGGGCGGGGTACACCCTGGACCGGTCGCAAGTTTATCACAGGGCCACACATAGAGACAAACAACCATTCACTCTCTCACTCACACCTAGGGACAATTTAGAGTTATCAATTGATCTAACAGTCATGTTTTTGGTTTGTGGGAAGAAGCCGGAGTACCTGGAGAGAACCTATGCATGCACTGAGAGAAAATGCAAACTCTACCCAGAAAGGTCCCCAGGCCGGGATTTGATCTGGCAACCTTTTTGCTGAGAGGCAACAGCTCTACCAACTGAGCCACCATGCCACCACTTTATTATCCCACAGACAAAATGCTAATAATCTGTGTGTATCAATTTTCCTGCTGTTTAAAGACCACAGATGCTGAGGAGAGGGAAGGAGAGGCAGTTGGTGGAGCTCGGTGTCCCACTCATGAAGAAAATCGGGCTCTTGAACCTGGGCTGGCAGTGGCAGAACCAGCATCGAAGAAGACCGCACTTGAATATCTGCTGGGAGAGTCTTTCTGTACCACACCAGACCAAAACAACGCAGCAGATCACATAAAGAGGGAGCTTGAACACTACATAGGAGAGGTATCCATTTCACTGAGTAGCCCTCTGAAGTGGTGGAAGGAAAACTGCACACAATAACATAATATCCTTTGCTGTCTTCACTTGCCAAAGCATACCTTTTAATCCCTTCTACTTCTGTCCCAAGTGAGTGTGTCTTTTCAACTGCAGGGGACATAGTTAGTGCCCAAAGGTCTCAGTTATTCTCAGAAAATGTAGAAATGCTTATTTTCTTGAAAAAACAAACATGGACATTAAATAGGCTGGGCAGTGTAGTTGTTATCTGTCACTTTTGTCATTGAGGAAATACAGTTAGGTCCATATATATTTCGACACTGACACAAATTTTGTCTTTTTACCTGTTTACTGTGTAGGGGTCACCTCGAGTGAAATAATCAAGGAAACTGTCTTGGACCTCAGACCTCTGATGGACCTTTAGACAAAAACTCTGTTCCACTTAGAACTGAATTTAGGCCACCTCAGGTCACCTTAACTTGTCAAAGAGACATTTTCTTTTTCTTAATTAGATAATAGACAGAAGAATCTTCTTCTTATTTGATTTATTGTTCTCTTAACTGAAAGTTATTACGCATTTTGATAATCAGAGAATGTTAATCAAAGTTACAGGAGAAAAGAGGACAGATCTCTTTTCTCCCTCAGTATGATTTCAGCTATAGTTGGATTTTCTGTGCAAAAATCTTATTTAACTAAACTTACTTATCTTTATGGTTTAAAGTTGATGAAACATCAATGTTTTATTTGTCTGAATCATATTTGCAAATGTTTTGAATTTGAAGCAATTCATTCTTTCAGTTATGTTTTTGTGAGAAATTTTAAAAGGAGTGCTCAAAATAAGGCAGAATCCAACAATGAATTAAAAACACAATGATTAGTTTAATGTGAGTTTATTTACAGTGTGGGGAAATGGCGGAGGTAATCCTGTAATGGAAGGAGATATAATTAGCAAAGGTTCCACAGATCTATAGCTGAGTTTCATGGCTTCCCAACCCTGGTCCTCAAGAGCCCCTATCCAGTGTGTATTACTTGTTTCCCTGCTCTTCAGCAGGTCATCAGAAGCTTGCTAATCACTCAGTCATTCAAACCAGGTGTGTCAAGTCAAGGAAATATCTAAAAATCACTGCTTTAAATGTTGGCCGACACCTTGTTAAGAGCTGAGTTGCTCTTACCCGGGTCCATTGGGATTTTGGAGAAATTAGTAGGAGACACCTTAAAGAATTAAACATAATTTATTAAAGATTACATGTAAAAACCCACAGAAACAGATTTGCAAATCTGGGAGAACACCGGACCGATACTTCCCTTCGATCATCAAGTGTCTCGTCTAACTTCTGTAACTCTTGACATTTTATACTGAAGCCTCATTCTTATGTAATTTCTGCGCAACCTGCACAGGATTCGGATGTCAGCCTGACATATACACTCACCGGCCACTTTATTAGGTACACCACGCTAGTAACGGGTTGGACCCCCTTTTGCC
>NW_013953368.1:91073-100251 GCF_001266775.1 Austrofundulus limnaeus
GGCTGGACGGGGGATCGAACCAGTGACCTTCTGGTTCCAGGACGACTCCCCTAACCACTCCGCCACAGCCGCCCCGATGTCATGGGTAGTTCGCCATAACTTTTGGCCCACAGAGAAGTAAGGAGCAGGGTTCCGGTGTCAGTCAGCCCATCTCTTGTTTTGTTCCGTCGTCCATCGAAGAGCCTCCCTTGTCTGCTTCCAAAACCTCCTACATCTCCTGAAGTGATGTTGGACTGAAGGGACTGAAACTTCTTGTTCTTGGGAGGGAAACAGATGGGGGTAAGTAGCCCAATGAAGCCTCAAAGGGGGTCATATCTGTATCAGAGGAGGAATGGTGTTGTGAGCATATTCTAACCATACTAGGTGGGATGACCATGAGTGAGGGTTATTGTTGATGACACAATGCATGAGAGACTCAAGTTCTTGATTAGCTCTTTCAAACTGACCATTAGATTGAGGATGGTAACCTGAGGATAGACAGGTGGAAGCTCCGATGGTGTGACAGAAGGATTTCCAAACCGGTGATATGAATTGTGGTCCTCTGTCTGAAACAATGTCACCAGGGATACCATGTAACCTGAAGACATGCTGAGAGAGAAGTTTTGCAGTTTCCAATTCTGAGGGAAGTTTAGTTAGTGGTACAAAATGAGCAGCTTTAGAAAATCTGTCAACAATGGTGAGTATAGTGGTGTTACCTTCATAAGGGACAGTCTGGTGACAAAATCAATGGAAATGTGTGATCAAGGTAGTCCAGGAATGGGGAAAGGTTGAAGAAGTCCAGAAGATGGCTGATTCATGCTTTTGTTTTGAGCACATACAGTACAGGCAGAGATAAATTCCTTGATATCCCGATGCATACTAGGCCACCAGAAATGCCTCTTAGCAAAAGTCAACATTCTGTTAACCCTAGGATGAATGGAGAACTTGGATATGTGGATCCAAGAGAGGACCTTACCGACAACTGTCTTGGGTACAAACAAATGATCAGGGGGTCCATTATCAGAGTCTGGTTCTGCCTGCTGAGCTTGGTGAATATCCTCCTCAATTCCCCAGGTGATGGCTCCAATGGTGCAGGAGGAAGATAAGATTGTCTCATTACTCTTGGAATGGTCTGAAGAGGAGAACTGTCATGACAGGGCATCAGGCCTAGCATTCTTAGAACCAGAGCGATTTGTTACTGAAAAGTTGAATCTGGAGAAAAACAATGACCTTCTAGCTTGTCTGGCATTTAACCTCTTAGCTTTCTGTAAATAAGCTAGATTCTTATGGTTAGTCCAGATAATTAAGGGAGTAACAGCACCCTCCAATCAGTGTCTCCATTCTTCTAGTGCCAGCTTAATGGCCAGAAGCTCATGGTTACCAACATCATAGTTGGCCTCAGAAGAAGATAAGCGGTGAGAAAAAAAGCACATGGATGGAGGCGATTATTTACAGGAGATCTTTGAGATAAAACTGCTCCAACTCCAGAATCAGAGGCATCAACCTCAACCATGAACTGAATGTGAGGGTCAGAGTGACGTAACACGGGGGCTGAAGAAAAAAGTATTTTCAGCTTACAAAAAGCTACTTCAGCTTCAGAATTCCAGGTGCGAAATGTGCGAAGGGTGGAGGTGAGTCTGGAGAGAGGGGAGGCCACTCTACTGAAATCTCTGATGAATCATCTGTAGTAATTAACAAATCCCAGGAATCATTGCAGCTGCTTTCTGTCTTAAGGTCAGGACCACTCAGCCACTGCTTTGACCTTTTCAGCATCCATCTGAACCTGCTCACTCTCAAAAATGTGTCCTAAAAAGGATATGGATGAAGTATGAAAATCACATTTTTCTGCTTTAACAAAAAGCTGCTTCTCAAGGAGCTTCTACAACACAGTGCGGACATGTTGGGAATGTAGTCGTGAATCTTTGGAATAAATCAGAATGTCATCCAGGTATATAAACACAAAACGATTCAAAAGTTCTCTGAGGACATGATTGACAACGGCTTGAAAAATGGCGGGTGTGTTGGTGAGATCAAAGGGCATGACTAAATATTCAAAATGCCCCAGAGGGGTTCTGAATGCAGTCTTCCACTCTTCTTCCTCCTTAATACGGACCAGGTGGTAAGCGTTGCGAAGATCTAATTTAATGAAGTGGACTTGGAGTTGTTCAAAAACTGAATCTATGAGAGGAAGAGGGTACCTGTTCTTAATGGTAATGTTATTAAGTTCTCTGAAGTCAATGCAGGGTCCAAGTGTCTTGTCATTTTTAGAAACAAACAAAAAAAACAGTTCCTAAAATCGAGGTGGAAGAACGAATGATGCCAGAGGCCAGAGACGACTATGTACTCACCCATAGACTCCCTCTCGGGACCCAACAAGTTGTAAAGTCTATGGCGCAATCATGGGGGTGGGGGGGGTGGGGGGTAAGGACAAAGCTTTAGAAATACTAAAGACGAGAGCCAAACTATGGTAGCAAGGAGGAACAGCAGATAAATCAACATTCTCAATCTCAGTAGTGTTATGATTGGCTTTTTGGTGTTTATGTTTGATGATTGGCTGCCTCATTGTTTCCTGCACCACTGCACACCTGAGGAAGATTCTCCTAATGAGCCACTGGGGCTTTATAAGGCATCCTGACTGTGAGATCTTGGCTGATACATCTTACCATTCTGGTAGTATCCAAGCAACACTCACTTTCTAAGTTTAGAAGATTGTACTTACCTTCATGTCCTGTTTCCTAAGGTGGATTTACCTCACTGACGGTTCCTCTCCTTGTGCCTGCAAAGAAAAAATACTTCCAATCAGGTTTGACAATCTTTACTTCCTGCCAAAGCCAAATGACTCGAACACCTCTTCATGTTTATGCCACGCTGCCAAAAAGGAACTCACCAGAATTTTTGGATTCCTCCTCCGTTCTGTGCTGCTTGCCTCCAGAAGACCTGTAAGACAAGAAACAATTTAACATTCAAACCATCTCTGAAAAGAAAGACTGAACCTTTCAAAGTACTCACCTCATCTCCCCATTCCCTTACAGCTTATGATCCACTACCCTGCAGCTGTAAATAAAAAGCACTTTTTTATTCCTGTCTCCTGGTCTGGTTCTTAGTTCCACTGACTGTTGAACAATTTTGTAAATCATATCAGAAACTATCAGCCAACAAGTTGAACAAGCGGAGCTGGGACAGATCCAGTAGCCATAAATATTGAAACTCAACCGCTTAGACACTCATGAAACATATTTACAACAATTAATTTCGCAACAACAAACCTCCAGTTGTGTTTTAGATAGATTAAATGCACATATGGTTGCTATAGACAACAAATTGGCTACTCTCCTGCCCTCTGCTGCTGCTCCCGTCTCTGTTGTTTCCACTACTCCTGCTGTTCATAGAGAACCAGAAATCCGTCCCTCTGAGTTCTTCAACGGAGATTTGGACCATTGTGGAAGTTTCCTGCTTCAGTGTCGTTTGGCATTTTCAAGATCCCCCTCCTTGTTTCCCCACAGTAAAGCTAAAATCACTTAAAGGTTTTTTCTTAATTCTTTATCCGACCAATTAAAAGATCTGTTAGCAACAAGAGATGAACCTAGTAGTCTCGATGAGTTAATCAACTTAACAATTAAGATCGATAACAGACTCAGAGAGCGCAAATGTGAAAAAGACTCCAGTTCCCATCAGCTCTGGGATTCTTCTTCTCGCCCCATTTCCCTGTTCTCTTCAACTGAATCAGCTACACCTTTGTCTGAAGCAGAACCCATGCAGCTCGATAGAGCTCGTCTTTCTTCTGCAGAAAGACAGAAACGCTTCGAAGCCAGAGAATGCTTCTACTGTGGTTCAAAGGATCATTTCATCGCAAAGTGTTCATCACGGGTAAAAGCCAGGGCCCATCAGTAAAGGAGGCAGTTCTTGGTGGGTCATGCTGATTTAAAATCTGTCTCACGCTTTACTCTACACACCACACTGATAAACAAACAAAGTATAGTTACTGTTCATGCCTTGGTGGATTCGGGAGCTGAGCAAAATCTTATCTCTGCTGACTTGGTTAAAGAGTTTAATATCTCTGTAGAAAACATTGACCCCCCCCCCCCCGCCTGTGATTGGAATAACCGGAGAAAACATCACCAGGATTTCTCATGAAGTAAACAACCTTCTGGTCCTCACATCTGGTAATCATTGCGAAGAGGGTGAGTTTTTTGTGTTTTGTTCCCCTACTTCTCAACTCATTTTGGGTTATCCATAGCTGAAGAAACACAATCCTACATTTAACTGGGCTAAAAGTAGCATCGAAAGGTGGAGTGACTATTATTTAAACAATTGTTTATCAGCTGATGTTTCCCCCGCTCTGTAATTCCTGTTGCCAATGAAAAGACTGACTTGTCCTCCATTCCTAGTGAATATCATGACCTTCCCCCAGTGTTTAGTAAGTCTCAGGCTCTGTCTCTCCCACCACACAGACCTTATGATTGTTTGATTGACTTATTACCTGGATCTCCTCTCTCGTCCAGTCGCCTTTTACAACCTGTCTGGACCGGAGAGGGAATCTATACAAAACTATATCGAAGAGTCACTGACCTCTGGTGTCATTCATCCTTCCATCTCCCCTCTAGGGGCAGGATTTTTTTTTTGTTGGCAAAAAAGATGGTAGCCTGAGACAATGTATTGACTATCGTGGACTTAACCAGATTACTGTAAAGAATAAATACCCATTGCCCCTTATTGACTCAGTCCATCAGCAACTTCACTCAGCTACAGTGTTTACCAAACTGGATGTAAGAAATGCTTACCATTTGGTAAGAATCAAAGATGGGGATGAATGGAAAACTGCTTTCAAAACACCTCTAGGACATTTCGAATACCTCATAATGCCATTTGGCCTTACCAACCCTCCGGCAGTTTTTCAATCCCTTATCAACGACGTGTTAAGGGATTACCTCAACTCATTCGTGTTCATCTACTTAGACAACATACTCATTTTTTCGCAAAACACCACTCAACACATCCAACATGTCAGAGCAGTACTTCAGCGACTCCTTGAGAACCAGTTGTTTGTCAAAGCTGAAAAGTGTGATTTTCATGTATTGTCAGTCTCTTTTTTGGAATTCATTTTTAGTAAAGGTTATTTTCAGACTGATCCACAGAAGGTGAAGGCAGTGGCAGACTGGTCGGTTCCCTCCGATCGACAACAACTGCAACGTTTCCTGGGGTTTGCAAACTTTTATCGATGCTTTATAAAAGATTTCAGCCGGATTGCTGCTCCACTTACCCAACTCACCTCCACTCTAAAGACTTTTCGTTGGAACCCCGAAGCCGATGCCGCTTTTGGTGATTTAAAGAGAAGATTTATCACAGCACCCATATTACACCATCCTGTCCCCTCAGATCAGTTCATTGTGGAAGTTGATGCCTCCCATAAAGGAGTGGGAGCTGTCCTGTCACAGAGTTCGTCTGAAGATGGTAAGGTCCTCCCTTGTGCATATTTTTCCTGTCGCCTGTCACCTTCTGAACACAATTACGATGTGGGCAATCGTGAGTTGTTGGCCATCAAATTGGCATTGGAATAATGGCGTCACTGGCTTGAAGGAACGGAGGCACCATTTATAATATGGACTGATCATAAGAATCTGTCATACTTACAGTCTGCAAAGAGATCAAATCCCCGTCAAGCTCGCTGGTCCTTGTTCTTCACCAGATTCAATTTTACAATAACCTACAGACCTGGTTCACACAATATTAAACCTGATGCTCTCTCTCATCAGTTTTCTTCAGAAAACCAAACCCAGAAAGAGGAGAGCATCCTCTCATCCACCTGTTTTGTTGGAGCCCTAACTTGGCCCAGTCAACAAGCCATCCAAGAAGCCCAGCAAGCTGAGCCAGACCCTGGTGGAGGTCCTCCTGATCGATTGTTCGTTCCCTCCACTGTAAGAGGTAAAGTTCTGGACTGGTTGCACAACAGCAAGTTTACATGTCACCCTGGTACTCATCGTATGATCTCCCAAGCAGCACGTTATTTTTGGTGGCCCACACTCATCAAAGATATAAAAGAATACGTCACTGCATGTACAGTCTGTGCCCGTAACAAATCTAGTCACCAGGCTCCATCTGGACTTCCCCATCCCTTACCCATTCCTAGACGACCCTGGTCTCACATCTCGTTGGACTTCGTTACTGGCCTCCCAACATCCCAAGGTAATACCACCATACTCACCATTGTTGACCGATTTTCTAAGATGGCCCATTTCATTGCCCTACCCACTGCCATAGAAACTGCTCATTTATTGTCTAATCATGTTGTTAGACTCCATGGCATTCCACTTGATGTTGTGTCAGACAGAGGACCCCAGTTCATCTCTCAAGTTTGGAAAGCATTTTGTAACGCCTTAGGTGCCACTGTTAGTCTGTCATCAGGCTACTACCCGCAGTCTAATGGACAAACAGAACGTTGCAATCAGGAGCTGGAGGCCTCTCTTCGTTGTGTTGCCCACCAGAATCCGTCCCTTTGGTCTCAGCATCTTTGTTGAGTTGAATAGGCACATAACACCCATACCTCCACCTCTACTGGTCTTTCACCATTTGAAATTTCCCTGGGATATAACCCTCCACTTTTTCAACTGGTGGAGTCAGTATGTTCTGTTCCTTCTGTTCAGCATCACATCCGCAGGTGTAGACGTATCTGGCGTCAAACAAAACAAGCGCTCCAATGAACGACTGAACAGAACAAGAAAAGAGCAGACCGGCACTGTTCTGAGGCACCAAGATATCAAGTTGGGCAAAAGGAATGGCTGTCTACTCAAAATATTCAACTAAAAGACTCTTGTAGAAAGATGTCCCCCCGGTTTATTGGACCCTAAGTGGTGGAACGGATCATCAACCCAACCTCCGTATGTCTGACACTACCCAGGTCTTTGCACATTCATCCAAAATTCCATGTTTCCCAGATTAAACCTGTTTCGGAAAACCTCTCTGCCCACCATCCAACACCCCCCCCCCCCCAGCATCATTGACGACCATCCTGCTTATACAGTGAACCGTATCTTGGATGTAAGACAACGAGGTCGAGGTTTTCAGTACCTTGTGGACTGGACTGGTTATGGTCCTGAAGAGCGATCATGGATCCCTTGCTCTTTCATTTTGGACCCCTCCCTCATAACCGATTTTTAAAGGGCTCATCCTGACAGGAGGCCCAAATCGCCTGGAGGCGATTCTTAGGAGGAGGGTAATGTTATGATTGGCTTTTTGGTGTTTATGTTTGATGATTGGCTGCCTCATTGTTACCTGCACCACTGCACACCTGAGGAAGATTCTCCTAATGAGCCACTGGGGCTTAACAAGGCATCCTGACTGTGAGATCTTCGCTGATACATCTTACCATTCTGGTAGTATCCAAGCCACACTCAGTTTCTAAGTTTAGAAGATTGTACTTACTTTCATGTCCTGTTTCCTAAGGTGGATTTACCTCACTGACGGTTCCTCTCCTTGTGCCTGCAAAGAAAAAAGACTTCCAATCAGGTTTGACAATCATTACTTCCTGCCAAAGCCAAACGACTCGAACACCTCTTCATGTTTATGCCACGCTGCCTAAAAGGAACTCACCTGAATTTTTGGATTCCTCCTCCGTTCTGTGCCGCTCGCCTCCAGAAGACCTGTAAGACAAGAAACAATTAACATTCAAACCATCTCTGAAAAGAAAGACTGAACCTTTCAAAGTACTCACCTCATCTCCTCATTCCCTTACAGCTGATGACCCACTACCCTGCAGCTGTAAATAAAAAGCACTTACCTTTTTATTCCTGTCTCCTGGTCTGATTCTTAGTTCCGCTGACTGTTGAACAATTTTGTAAATCATATCAAGTAGAGGGAGAAAGAGAGATGATACTGCAGCCTTTAAACAATTTAGAGAACAAGAATTATTCCATGAGGTAATTCTTTTTTAAGACCAGTCAAAAATGTGATTGTGTTTTTTGTGCCAAGGGAAACCTAACACAAGTTGAGCATTTTCTGAATGAAAAACAAAAAACTCACCTAATTCATGGTGATTGCCTGAAATAACCACGTGGTGAGAGGGGATTTTGTGAGTGACTGAAGAAAATGTCTGACCAGTGAGAGCCACCATGGAAAGTGGTTGACTGACTTCCTCCATGGGTATAAGAAGTTGCTCTACTAGGTTGTCACTAATGAGATTCTGTTCTGCTCCTGAATCAACAAGGGCCAACACTGGTAAATTAATGTTATTGACACATAAAGTTGATCGCAAAGTGAGAGGGCTCTCAGGAGAAATGTTAGCTGCACCCACCAGTATATCCTGATTTACTGATGGGATTTGCCTTTTAAACATAATGAGCATTTAGTAATGAAATGGCCCTTCTTTCCACAATATAAGCATTCTTTGGCTGAAAAACGGAACAGAAACTGGGAATGCTGGGACTTAAAATTTTTTGCTCCTCCCTCTCCTGGAGGCGGCTGTAGATCCGAACAGCCATTTGAATAAGATCGTCAAGATTCTCCGGTTTGTCTCAAGTAGCCAGTTGATCTTGGACCTGTTCATTAAGGGCAGTCACAAAAATACCTTATAGGGCTGTGTCGTCCCATCCAGGCTCTCTGGCAGAGATCCGGAAGCGTATGGAGAGTTCAGCGATGGACTGACTTCTTTGTTTGAGCGACATCAGTCTTCTTGAAGCTGTCTCTTTGTGGAGAGGAAGCTTGAATACCCTCTGGAAATCACCCAAAAAGGAGGAGAAATTACAATCATCGACAGATAATGAGTGGAAATAAACATGGGCCCATCTTAACGCCTCCCCTTGCAGCGCAGAAATAAAGTAAGTTATACGAGAGGCATCGGAGGCAAAAGTTATGGGTGCTTTTTTAAAAGCTAAGTTACACTGGAGTAGAAAGCCTCTAAATTGTTCAAGATTACCCAAGAAAAACTCGCTTGGGTGAATCTCAGGTTCTCGAGAGTTGGAKGACGCTGCAGCTGCTGTAGAAGGACCAGAATATATTTTTTTTAATTAACATTTTTATTGACAAAGCACATTACTATACAATTATATAAATGCACCAATTACATTCACATTTTTACATGCTTTCTCTGTTTTCTAATTCTGACAAGAAAAAATAAATTAAAAAACAACAACAACAAAAAAAAAAAAATAAAAAAAAAATAAAAAAAAGCAAAACTTAAATGGGAGCGGCGGGGCAGCCTGAATAT
>NW_013953368.1:103380-105059 GCF_001266775.1 Austrofundulus limnaeus
CGGCGTCCTCCATGGTTAAAATCCTCTCCTCCGCTTTTTCAATCCGATCCTCAGCCTCGTCTAGTCTGGTGTTCTTCATCTTTCGAATTTCTTCTTTGATTTCCCCCAAATGCGCATTGTTTTCCTGTCTGAAGCCTCTTAATTCCTGCAATACCGTCTCCCATTCAGCCATAGTACCACTGTTGGTTGCTTAATTCGAGACAAAAAGTGCAGCGGTAATTCTTCAGAACGGAGGTTCGAGATGAATAGCAGTTAGCGTTAGCTAAAATGCTAGCGATATTTTCTCGACTTTAACCGTCCGCTTTTTGGCACTACAAAGCATCGGTTTGAAGTATTTCGCTCACCCCTCTTCTTTTTCACCTTTATAGGTATATTTCCGTCGTTTAAGTGGGGTTGTGTCTTCAATTCCTTAGGTTCTCTCGGGAGCCCGTTCACAGCACGGCCATCACGGTGACGTTCAGACCGGAAGTCCAGAAGGACCAGAATTTATATTGCTTGTGGATGCTGAGGGAGACAAAATAGGAGTTACTTTTTGATCCAAAGCGTGGACCATACCGCCCAATACTTAAGCTTGTCTGAATATTTCTGTTGTTGAGTTAGGATTTGTTGAAAGTAGAGTTCATTCTGTTTAATGTGTTCTTCTTGGAGAGAGATTAGCTTAAGAATTTCATCGTCAGAATTGCCCTGAGTACTCGTGTTGGCCGGATTATTCTGTGAGGAATTTTCAAAAGGAGTACTCAAAATAAGGCAGAATCCAACAATGAATCAAAAACACTGTGATTAGTTTTAAGTGAGCTTATTATGACCCCTGCACGCGTGTAAGTGGGGGTCATATTGTTTTCATACTGTTTATTTTTTCAGTGATTTTTGGTCAACCGTAGCAGTCCAACGTACACTGCGCCAGCCAATGGTTTTACGATAGACCCCATATTTGAGGAGGGGGTTCCTTTCAAAGAGGGGGTGTCTGGACATGCAAAAATTCTTATAACTCAGAAACTGCTAAACATAGGAGTTTCAGATTTTCTTTGTTGTTTAGTTCTGATGAAGCTCTATCCATCAGGCCCACCAATCAGTGCCCCCACCCCCGGACCCCCAACTTATCTAAAAAAGTGGTATCTGGACATACAAAAATGGACATACAAAAATGATTATTGCTCAAAAACTATTAAACATGGGAGCTTCCAATTTCTTTTATTGTTTAGCTCTGATGAAGCACTATCCATCAGGCCCACCAATCAGTGCCCACCCCCCTGGACCCCCAATTTATCTGAAAAAGTGTTGTCTGGATATGCAAAAATGCTTATAACTCAAACTGTTCAACATAGGAGCTTCAGATTTTTTGCTTGTTTAGCTCAGATGAAGCTCTATCCATCAGGCCCACCAATCAGTGCCCCACCACTATACCCCGGAACCCCAATTTATCTGAAAAAGGGGTATCTGGACATACATAAATGGCTTTAGCTCAAAAACCGTCAAACATAGGAGCTTCAGATTTTCGTTGGTTACTTAGCTCTGATGAGGGGCTATCCATCAGGTCAATCATTGCCCACCCCCCCTGCCCCGGACCCCCAATTTATCTGAAAAAGGGGTATGGTTATGGCTCAAAAACCATTAATCATAGGAGCTTCAGATTTCTTTTGTGTTTTAGCTCTGATGAGGGGCTATCCATCAGGTCCACC
>NW_013953368.1:105110-108649 GCF_001266775.1 Austrofundulus limnaeus
ATAAAAGTCCCCCAACCCAAACCACTACAATTTTAGGATGCACCTAGTAGCATGACATTTATTAGGAATAAAGTCTTCTGAGTTCCAGTGCATTTCTGTGTGCTGGGGTCTTTATGTTTCCGCTATGAGGTATCTAGTTTACAGTGTGGGGTGGAAGTAATCCTGAAAGGGAAGGAGATATAATTAACAAAATTTCCACAGATGAATAGATGAGTTTAGTTGAAGAACAATGATAATTCTTTGCTTACAGGTCCACGGGAGATGAGCAGGTTTGGAGGAGGAGGAGGCAGACACAATCCAAGAGGTGAGTGTTGGGTTGCAAAGTTTGTTTGTATTTGCAGGTCCAACGAGAGAGTGGCAGGATTGGGTAGTGAGGATTTCAGATGAGGTAGCTTTCTGTGGACTTAGTGCACTGGGATCCTTAGCTTCAACCCAGGAGGTAAGTTCCAGGAATGACTTGGATGATTGGAGAAACACACGAGTGATAAACCATTAATTAAATGTTTCACGAGAGAGAAATAAAAGTCTGTCTCATTCAGTACAAAGGTTACTGAATAATCCGGCGAGGACTTAGCCACATCCAGGAGCTTAAATACCAGCAGCCCTCATCAGCAGGATCACACAGGTGGGTGATGAAAGACTCCGCCCTTGCCACTCTGACTCTGGAAGGTAAGTGTAACAACACCAACACAACACAAACAGAACCCTAACAGTTTTTAAAAAGTTATCATCAGATAATAACAAACATGTCATGTTATGTTTTGTTTCTGAACTACACAAAAGCAATGATCTATGTTTAGCTTCAGGAGGTGATGGCAAGTCTCTGAACTAACATTTTCCTTGATACCTTCCTTTCCTAATCTAACCTTCTGAGAGGGGGAACTAAGGAAACTAAGCTTCTTTAGCAACAGTTTCTGCCCGGACAGTTGGTCGACCCGACAGACAGAGTCGGAAGGAGACGGACACAAGTTTCCGTTAGCTGTTCTCCTCTGGGTCAACTAGCGTTTTGGCAGAGAAATTCATCCATGAGCCAAAGGACGTATCTCTCGGTTGGACCACATCAACTCCTGGATGTGAGCCAAATACGAGCTTAACGCTCACAGCAACTTGTTTTAAAATCTTCCTGTCAGAAGAATCTTATTTTGAAATCGGGATCCAGTTTGGCTTCACCTTTCTTCCTACGGCTTGATGCAGATGTACGCAGGTGCTGGAGTACACGCCTAGAGGGTTCAGCTGAGTGGACGGTCCGAACGGATTTTCCAACTAACTGAGAGACCCTGCATACCTGGATGGGTGACTGACCTCGTCTTTAAAAGGTAAAGCTGGCTGTTACATGAGCATCACTATCTGGCTGAAGCTGGGTAGAGAAACGCCTTGCCTCTCTGGTTAAACCCACATTTATTTAAGTTAAAACGAACTAATATCTTATTTTTCCTCCTTTTCTTAAACATACCTTGCCAAACTTAAGTTATTTGCCTCAAATGTCTGGTATTCAACATCTAAAGCTTGACATTTGTGTTCTAAGTGCTTGATTGACAATTAACGAAGCTCGAAGCATGCTAGTTATTGTTGGTTCCAAACTTTTACAGGAAATTGATTGCTCACAATTAAGTGTACTGCAGTGATTTTGTTTATTATGTAAAATAAACTATCACATTTATTTATGCATTGAATCAAAATTCTCTAAGAGTCACTTTTATGTCTATTCACTTTGCACGGCAAGAATATTTTACCAAAAATAAAATGATCCTTGCTAAATTACTTTCCTAATAACATTGCTATAAGAGGTGTAGGTGTGAATCTTACAATTGAAACATATTAAGTTATAGTTATATAATGTACATTGACATAAAGTCCAGGCATTCAGCTTTAATTTGAGGGTATCCACATTAAAATTGGATGAAGGGTTTAGGAGTTTCAGCTCCTTAACATGCGCCACCCTGATTTTAAAGGGACCAAAACTAATTGGACAATTGACTCCAAGGCTATTTCATGGACAGGTGTGGGAAATCCCTTTATTGTGTCATTCTCAATTAACCAGATAAAAGGCCTGGAGTTTATTTGAGGTGTGGTGCTTGCATTTGGAAGGTTTTGCAGTGAAGAAACCATGTGGTCAAAGGAGCTCTCCATGCAGGTGAAACAAGCCATCCTTAAGCTGCAAAAACAGAAAAACTCTATCTGAGAAATTGTTACAATACTAGGAGTGGCAAAATCTACAGTTTGGTACATCCCGAGAAAGAAAGAAAGCACTGGGGAACCCATCAATGCAAAAAGACCTGGGTGCCTACAGAAGACAACAGTGGTGGATGATCACAGAATAATCTCCATGGTGAAGAGAAACCCCTTCACAACAGCCAACCAAGTGAACAACACTCTCCAGGAGGTAGAAGTATCAATATCCAAATCTACCATAAAGAGAAGACAGTATGTAAGTAAATACAGAGGGCTCACTGCAAGGTGCAAGACACTCATAATCATTAAGAATAAAAAGGCTAGCTAAAAAAAAACATCTAAAAATGCAGCACAGTTCTGGAAGAACATTCTTTGGACAGATGAAACCAGGATTAACCTCTACCAGAATGATGGAAAGAGAAAATTATGGTGAAGGTGTGATACAGCTCATGATCCAAAGCATACCACATCATCTGTAAAACACAGCAGAGCAGTGTGATGGATTGGGCATGCATGGCTGCCAGTGGCACTGGGTCTTAGTGTTTATTCATGATGTGACACAGGACAGACACAGCCCACTGAATTCTGAGGTATTCAGAGCCATACTGTTTGCTCAGATCCAGCCAAATGCAGCCAAACTGACTGGTCGTCGTTTCATACTACAGATGGACAATGACCCAAAACATAAAGCCAAAGCAACCCAGGAGTTTATTAAAGCAAAGAAGTGGAATATTCTTGAATGGCCATGTCAGTCACCTGATCTCAACCCAATTGAGCATTTTACTTGTTAAAGACTTCAGACAGAAAGGCCCACAAACGAACAGCAACCGAAAACCGCTGCAGTGAAGGCCTGGCAGAGCATTAAAAATGAGGAAACACAGCGTCTGGTGATGTCCATGAGTTCAAGACTTCAGACAGTCATTGACAACAAAGGGTTGTAAGAACTACCCTATGAAACCAGGACCAGCCTAATCTCACAAAATAATTCCTCAAGATCTTTGCATTATGAAATCCCAGACAGATGACAAGATACCAACTCTGATCATGAATGAGAACTGAAAACTTGTGACCTGAACGTATTTCAAAATAAAGTAATTTATTTTTAGATATATGAACAGGATTAAACATACAAACATTTATTAAAAATATGAATAAATGAACACAAGTTATATTTTCGACATATGAATTACACCTCAGAGTTCTCATAAACAGTAAGTTCCAGGTGTTGTAATTACTGGCACGCTGCTTAACTAAGTTTTAAGTAAATAAGAGAATAAAGGTAAAGATTTAAGTTTTAAGAATAGGAGGAAAAGAAATTAGTGAATTAGCACTTGTTCTCCAAGTCCAGACCAGACAGCACACAGCAT
>NW_013953368.1:114024-118829 GCF_001266775.1 Austrofundulus limnaeus
ATGATATACTGATTATAACCTCTAATAGAAGATTAAATGAAATAAAACGTATAGAACATATTGTTCCATTCACTTAAAGAATATAGAAACAAACTTTAAAATGACTTTCTTCTTATAAGTGTAAAAGCAAATCAAAGACAAAAAATAGAAATGAATATTTCACCAGGGTTACCCCTACAGGGTTTTCAACCAAGTACTAGAAATGAACATTTTATTTACAATTATTTAATCTGTCCAATTACCTTTGAGCCTCTGAAATGAAGGGATTGCCTTTAAAGCAGGGGTGTCAAACTCCTGTCCTCGAAGGCCGCTATCCTGCATGTTTTAGAGGTTTTCTTGCTCCAACACACCTGATTTTGATCGCTGGGTGATTAACAGGCTTCTGCCCAATTTGAAGAGTTAATTCAATCACTGAATCAGGTGTGTTGGAGCTGGAAAACCTCTAAAACATGCAGGATAGCGGCCCTCGAGGACTGGAGTTTGACACCCCTGCTCTAAAACATGCAGGATAGCGGCCCTCGAGGACTGGAGTTTGACACCCCTGCTTTAAAGGATGCTTGAGTTCCACACATTTTTATGCAATCATTTTGTTCAACCCACTGAATTAAAGTTGAAAATCTGAAATTCAACTGCATCTGAATTGTTCTTTTATAATTCATTGTGGTAATGTCTAAAACCAAAATTAGAAAAATGTCTCTGGCCAAATACATATGGACCTACTGTAACTGTACGTTGGCACTTTTAGCATTAAAATGTAAACTTGTTTACACTCATTCTTTTGAAGGTAAAGCATAGAATAAGTAAAGAAAGGCAAAGATCATAAAGAAAATAACTACTTGTTTTGTTTTTTATTTATGTTGAATCTTTGTTAAGTTTGAATGTTATAGAATAAGTAAAGACATGCAAAGATCATAAAGAAGAGGACTATTTATTTATTTTGTTCTTTATTTAGGTAGAATTTTTTGTTTAGTTAAGTTTGAATGTCAGAATAAGTAAAGACATGCAAAGATCATAAAGAAAATAAATAATTACCTGTTTTGTTTATGTTGAATTTTGTTAAGTTCAGAGTGAATTTCATAGAATAAGTAACGACATGCAAATATCATAAAGAAAAAAGGAATAATTATTTGTTTTATATTTATGTTCAGTTTTTGGAAAGTTCTGCAGGAATATAATTTTTTGTATGAATTTGGAAGGCCTTTAAGTTAAAGCACTGTCCTAAAGTCTAAGAAGATTCAAGAAATCAGAAAAAGGAAGATATCAGTCGCGTTTGTAAAAAAAAAAATGTTAAAACACAGAATAAAAGCTTTTTGCAGCATAAAATTAATCTTTGAAATTTTCTTGAAACAAATGTTAAAAGTCTCGTCTCATCTTCGCAAACTCATTATTGTGTCTTGTCTCGAGAGTTTACACCCCTGCTTTTCAGTCTGCCTGCTGCTGCTGCATGAAGCTGTGAAACAGTTCCTCTGGTTTTGCTCCACACGACACAAACCGGTGAGCTCATGACTTTCCTCACCTCTTCATGCAGGACAGATCCGCCCGAATTAGAATGGTTGAAAACAACTTTTTTTCTTTTTCTTTTTTACAAATGACCAAAATTGCTGACAGCATATGGATTCTCCTTAAATTACACAGATTTCCTCCCATTTAACAGACGTATAAATCTCAAGGTTTTTTTTTTTCAAAACTCAGCTTCATATTAAATTTATGTTTCAGAGCCTGTAGGATACGAAAAATAAAAATAAATAATAAATAAAATTAAACACCTACAGATTTTTGAGGTTTGGGGTGCAAATAAACATCCGATAAGTGTTGACATGTGACAGAGAACTTTAATTCTTATCGATTTTATTGGTTGACTATGTCCAACATTTGTAAATACCACTGTCTATGAGCCCCAACTAGTTGTACTACTTCCACATACAAATTAGTTTAATTTCAACAAGTAGAAGTCATGGCAAAAACAATCAAAAAAATAAACAACTTTGGAAAACAATCGCAGTCACTCTGTTCAATACTTCTCTCCTTCACGTTTGACATCCATTGTGGTATTCCCACAAGATTAGGTTGCAATTAGTTGCAAAGGGTCAATCCTTGTTTGTGCACTCATCTGAATTTTCTCTTCTGTTATTTTTTAGTAGCAAGATTTTAAACTTTTTAATGAGAAAATATATAACATTGTAATAAAATAAAATCAGTTCATATTAATGGTTTTGTTCTAATTTTAAAGCACAAAAGCAGACAGCTATTGTATTCTGTTTTGTTCAGTAACAATAATTTGCTGGTGTTCACATAAGCTGATGAGATTTTGGTTTTAGTTTTGATGAACACTCTCTAGGAGGCACAGTTGCCCCCAATTTCTGTTCCCTACACATCAAGTCTGTTTTACCGTGTTATCAAGCTCACCTTGGCTGCATGTGTTTCATGACTCCATGTGGCTTTGACTGTGACTGTAATTGTGCCTGCAGATGCCTTTGTGTGTGTGTGTTTTAAGAGTTTTAATGGAGAGGAAGGGTGTGTGTGTGCTCACATAAAACACTGAGGTTGGAAACATTCTGATGTCAACAGCAAAGCAAGAAATAGAAAACACATTGAAATCTTTGGCGCTGAGGACAAGCGTTCAGGAGCCAGGCTAAATCACCGCATTGAGCCCAGCTTTGCATGTGACAGGGTGCATTGTGGGATTGTTTTTATCCTCTCTTTGCAAAAAAAGTCAATTCAGAGAGGTATGTCCCATTTGAGGACACGCAGTCAATGCAGGTTGTACCTATTAGAGCAGCTTAGTAACTCAAGAATCTGTAATTTAAAAGCAAAAAGAAGAGGAGGGAGGATTGAGGAAGAAAGTAAGACCAATGCCATAACTCAGGGGCTCCCAGAAGGCAGCTTTGAGGATTGGGCTGGATGACAGAACAGGTTGTCGTCAGAGTACTGGTAATAACATGCTCCATGTCAGATATCATAATGAACAAACTACACTCAGTCCTTTTGTTGGCTCATAGTTAGCATCAGAACTAATCCCAAAACAGTACTGAGAAGTTAGTATTCATGTGTGTATTTTTGTGTTTTCAGAGATTTTATTATTTTAATTTTACAAAGGGAACGACTGAAGATTTTAATGTAAGAAAAGGGAACCAAAAAAATGACAGAAAACTGTACCAACCTCCTCCTCAGTTTTCTTCTTTGTGTGTGTGTGTGTGTGTGTGTGTGTGTGTGTGTGTGTGTGGCTGGCAACAGAAACAAAACCCAGGAAACTGTATCCTATCACTTAAATGGTTAAGTATTTTATGAGTAAAATGCTTCCAAATGCCGCTCAAAAACCTTCCAGACCACACCAAAGACAAAATGAGGTAATATTACGTTTCTGAAAAGTCCCCAGTATGATACCCCAACTCTGCAGTAATTGCATCAGAAAAATGGTGCTCAAGTCTCTCTGTTACATGTCAGGCCATTTGACTTGGCAAAAAAGCTGCTTTCATTAAGAGTGTGTGAGAGAAAACCTCTCAAATTTTTCTCAGCTGAAGCTTTATACATGTACAGAGGAAAGTAAAATATGAATGATACAAGATCAGGAAAAAAACTTCCTTTTGTGTAGGGTTTAACAGAATGGAAATTCACCTGCAACATAGAGTCATGATTAGACAAAAAAAATCTTAAATGCACCAACAAACTTTTTAAATTACACTTGGTACCGCTTATTGTTCACTAAATTATTCCACAACGTAGTATTTCACTGCTGTTGAAGAATAATTGGTGACTCAATATTTTGGAAATATAAGTTTTCATTTGCAGCTCTTCTATATTTTGAGTGGTGGCCGCAGTCACTTGTTGCAAAAACTAAATAATAAGTAAAACTGTAATAGAGCATTTATATTTTAGGGCTCTAAAACTGGACAAAATCGCAGAATTTATCAAACAAAATGACACTCTGTATAAAACTTGGAATCTCATGGAATTCACTCATTTGGGCGGGTTTCTGAGGTATTTTGGCTGTTCCGACTCCCTGTACCTGCTATTACCTGGTTATGCATTTGTGGGCTTACCTCTCCACACAGGCAGGGGAAAAAAAAGTCAGTCGTAGTGAAGAGGCTCACTGAAACACTAATGTCTTCCAAGTATCAGGTTTACAGGTAATGTCAAAAGGTGAGCAGCCCTCTCTGCCTTCCTCACCCATCTGTAATTAATAATTTGCCCCTAGCACTGGTGTTGCCCATTTCCTCTCTCCCTCAGTTTGTATTTAACCGGTCTCTTGTCACCACTTCCTTGTTTGTTCATTGCATTGTTTAACCTGGCTCTCTGTTGGTGTCTCTAGCATTAAGCTGAGTTTACACTGTGGGGTCTCGTCCGGTTCTCCGGGGCCCTTCAGCGATGTGGACCTTTCTCTCGTCTCCGTCTGTTGGTGGCTGAATCCGGCTGATTCGCTGGACAAACAGAGATCGTCCTCCTGTAGACTTGTTGACGGTTAAAAAACTCTTAGGCTGACATATAAATGAAAAAAGGCGATTTCTTCAGCTTCTAGACATGTTTATTGAGCGAGACATCTGGAATAGGTCTTTAACAGCATGGTGACATGAAGAACACTGAACAAAGAGCGCGTGTCCGCTCCATGCGTGCTCCGGTCGGACGCGCTCACGGTCTGACGCTCGTTCACATTTCTTAAAGGGCTAGGGCATAAAATATACCACATATCCCCCCTTCGATTCTTTAGAATCGACAAATAATCAAACATACATACATCTCGCATAAATACACATTGTCCAGCTGAAAATTTTCATTTGCATAATAAGGTAAATAAGATTTAAACTAAA
>NW_013953368.1:119829-121101 GCF_001266775.1 Austrofundulus limnaeus
AAGTCCCTGAGTTGAGCATTAAAGTCCAGTGTCCAAAGTCCATTCAAACACCAAAACGCGCATGTCATCACCTGGAATGACAGAAAAACAAACGGCAATCTCTTGTGCAAAATAAATGTCACATTCAGTATGGAAATTAAAAACAAAAATCAATGTCATGTGTCTTAAAATTATAACCACAAGTTTAATCACTGAAGCTTATCTCTGATTGTGTGAACCTTTAACTCTTGTCCACCCCCCTTGTACCAAAACCTCTACATCATGTAAATATGAAGACACAGAATCTCAAATGTTGGAATCATGACAAAACAAAAAATAAAAACAAAACAAAAATCAATCTATCTAAGCCCAAATCACTTACCTACAAATGAAAATTCAAACAAAAGACATTATGTCTAACCTCCATAGACAAAAAAAAAAACATGAGAAAACTTCATATCACAAATAAAATCACTCATTCTGACAAACAGAGCCCTCAAATTATAGAAAAAACTTCAAACAAACAACTTAATAAGGGTACATCTCCAGAATTTCCTGATGTACTTCAAACTCCTCCTCCTCATCTGACACATCACCGCGAAGCAATGGCATCTGAACTTGACCTCCCAGCACCACAACACCAACCCATTTCAAAATCAAGGCTTTCGCACACGTCAGCATAACTGTGCAGCAACAAACCATCACCAAYAGAGCCAATGCTACAGCTACTACTCCTTGTACTATCATAGCTCCAAATGAACCAAATCTGCCTTCCAACCAAGCCATAGCAGACCAACCAGAATCCTCAGATGCTCCAAAAGCATCTCTCAAGACCTTAAGAGCATCAATCACACTAGTAAGATTATCAGAACTATCCGGAATCAAAGTATAACAAGCATCTTCTGTTAAATTCAGAGCGACACACAATCCTCCTTGTTTAGCCAAAATATAGTCAAGAGCCATATCATGTTTCAACAACGTCAACCTATGACTCCTTTGAGTATCCGTCAAAAATTGAAAACCTTTGATAGTTTCATTCGCAAAGGCTTGTAAGGTGTAAGTAAGATTATCAATGTGATCTGCCAAGAAAGTCACTCCATAATGTGGAAACAATCCTATACCCCATTTTTCACCCAATGATATGCGCCAATGGTAAGATTCAAGAGTGTGAAACTGTGCCACAGCTCTCTTCACACGTTTTCCAGACAGAGGAGTCGGATGAACCTCCTCTGGTTTCTCACCCCTTTGAATAACAGCCACCTCATATGGCAGTGTTAAAGAAGCCATATAACA
>NW_013953368.1:122101-124026 GCF_001266775.1 Austrofundulus limnaeus
AACTTGAGGTAGACTTGAAACAGTCAATGCTTCATCTTATCCCAGACTCAGAGCAGTGTCCGGTTTTTGAGTCCGTGCAGGTACACGGAGTTCTTCTAATCGAGCGTTAAGAGTCCAGTGTCCAGAGTCCATTTGAAAACCGAATCACCCGCGTCCATCTGAAATTACAGAAAACAACGGCAGTCTCCTTTGCAAAATAAAAGTCACTCTTAAACATAAATCAAAACAATCATCACTATCATGTCTCCTCAAATGATAATCTCATCTGTAATCACATATATTTAACTCAGAGTGTGCAAAACATAATAGTTACCTCCTTGTATTAAAAACACTCTATCATGAAGATATGAAAAACTTCAAAGAAAAATGAAAACAGTGGGTGAATCATGATAAAAATAAAAACAAAATCTTCAAGGAAGTGTATATATTCCTTTTCTCTAGTAAAAATCAAAAACAGAATAAATGTTGAAAATAAAATCGAGTAAATAATGTGAAAAAAAACTTTAGGGGATGTTTCTTTTTTTTCTTTTTCTCTTCAGAATGAGCTTAATTGCCAAAATAACAAACAAAAGTCAGACTAACTACCGATAATACAATTCACTTACCTTTCAAATAAAAGTCCAAACAAAAACACATTTCTAACCTCCTTAGACTAAGAAAAACATGCGAAAACTTCATATCAAAATAAAATGGCACTCATTCCTACAAATACAGAACCCCCAAAGTGTCACCTAAACAAACAATTTAATATGGATACAATTCCAGAACCTCCTGAGTTTCATCCATTTCATCAACCTCATTATCCGACATGTCACCATTAAGTAATGGCATCTGAGCTTGACCTCCCGGCACCACAACACCAACCCTGATACCGCTTTGGCTTGATCCTCTGGCGACTGGGCCTTGGTCTGCCTGGTATGACTGTTCTTCTCGATTTTCTCTGGGTGTTACTGGTGCTCTTCTGCCTCTCAGTTGGCTTAAGTTCCGGCGAGGGACTCTCTGTTGTCCCTGGGGCATGTTGTAGGTCAATGTTGTCAAATCTTCTTTCTTGTTCATTTTCTGCATTGTCGTTTCCAGTGTCATTGATGTCAATCCCATCAGCAGCAAGAATGTCAGAGTCATTGTTAACTCCATCTGGAAGCTGATCTTTTCCGTTCTTCTGTCCTACAGAGTCCTCGGGTCCTAGTACCTTGAGACAAGGTGTGTCCTCTGTCGGTGCTTTGACACAATGAGATGGATGATACCACGTAGGAGAACCTTTGACTTGTACAGCCGTTCCTGTATTACGAACCACTTCATATGGTCCCTCACGACGCTCATTAAACCATTTTCTCCTGAAAACTTTGACAAACACTTTGTCCCCTGGCTTCAAAACATCACTCTTTTGTTCAACAGGTGCTTCCTGTTCTGGTCTATTTCTGACATATGTACAAATGTCGTTGTGCAAAGCAGCTAGGTACTTTACATAAGTTTTCATTTCATCTTCCAACAAAGATAAAGGCGGTCCTTTTGGAGTCGGAACATGTCCAGGAGGAATCAATATTCCTCTCCTGACATTGTTTTTTAGACAAATCACACATTTACCAATGACATGATCAATTTGCTGTAGCAAATTTGGTGCCCAAAAGCCATACTCACTTGTGAGTTTTCTCCTTACTTCCCCCCTAGCAACATGGGCCTGGCCATGTGCTTCCTGTATCAAGAGACCTAGTAAATCAGGAGGTGCTACCATCAGGCCTTCATGATTTCTCCAAAGTCCTGAGGCCTCTTGACTCGCACCTCTTTCAATCCAAAGCTGTTTCTCAACAGCAGGAACAGCTTCTTGCATCAAAATCACATCTCTCATCGAGATTTTGTCCTCAAGCGTCACCTCATGGGTGACCAGTAACACATGTCCCGATTTAGCACCTGTGACTGCTTTAGCC
>NW_013953368.1:124775-127538 GCF_001266775.1 Austrofundulus limnaeus
AGCTTCTAAGTGAGCATCAGAAATGCTCCTATGTCCCTTAGAGATCAGTTGACCTAAATAGACCACTTTGTCCTGGACATATTGCAACTTTTTCTGAGAAACTTTGTGACCTTTTTCTGCTAAGATCTGCAACAACTTAATTGAGTCTCTGTGACAAGTCTGTTTATCTTTGGAACAGAGTATGACATCATCAACATATTGGACCACTACACTGTCCAGTACTTGACCTATACCCTGTAAATCATCCTTCAAAATCTTATTAAAAAATGTGTGGACTATGTTTAAACCCCATAGGCAATCTCTGATATTGAAAAAACTGTCCCTTATAACTGAAACCAAACAAACTCTGAGATTCAAGACTGAGAGGGATGCTAAAGAAAGCTCTACATAAGTCCAGAACTGTGAAGTATTCAGCATCCGGTGGGATCTGAGCAAGCAAAGTATGAGGATCTGGAACATCTGCTGGAAAATCAGTTACTACCTCATTAACTGCACGCAAATCATGGACCAGACAAAAGGAATTGTCTGTTTTTTTTCAAAGGGAGCAAAGGAGTATTGCTGCTTGGATTTTGAGTCGTTTTCAACACATTGGCTTTCAACAGTCCTTCAATTTGTGATGCAATTCCATTCACTGCTTCCTCTTTTAATGGATACTGGTTCTTCCAGGGGGGTTTTGCTCCAGGTCTCAATGTTACGGTTACAGGTTGTGCTGACTTCACCAATCCAATGTCTGTGCTGTTCTTTGCCCATAGTTCATCTGGAACCTGTTGTAACATTTCTCCCTTCAAGTCCTCTGATTCCTCTTGAAGGTTACACATGGTCTCTTCTACCATCTGCACCATTTGAGGTTTTCCTGATCCATAAGATGAAATCATAATCTTCAAGTATTGGTGATCTTCACATTGCCAAATCTTGAAGTTTTCTTTCAGTGGTTTAAAAACCTTGTCTTGAGCTTCAACCATCATGTTCCCTACATGTTTCTGTTCATAGTCTTTTGCAATCAGCAGTGTCACATGTGGGATACTATTTTCAATTTCATGTTGTTTCTGCAGAAAGTCATTTGAATCAATCTTCATGGCCACTCCTTGTGGTCCTAGTATGATGCAACTAGAGGTGAGCTGAACCTGTTCCGGTTGTTGGTTCAGCCACTCATCCATCTCTGATGAAGGTCCAGTCTTGAAATACTTAAGAGTACAGTGAGGCGGATACTGTGGAATCTTCGCCTCAGGCATGTTAGCCACAATGAATTTCTCCCAAACCCTCGCTGGGTCCAGAAGGTCTTGTGTGAGATCTCCAATCCAACAAACAGTCGGGTTAGCATTGTCAGCTAGCATTGATAACTGAAGATCACTTTTGGTAGGGAATTGCACCTGACAGCCGTCAGGTGTACATTGAATTGTACAGTTCAGTTTACATAAAGCATCTCTTCCCAAAAGTCCCGTTGGTGTATTATCTGACACCAAAATCGGCATTCTCATGTTGTTATATCCACAGGAAATGTCTACTGGCTTTGTGAAAGGAATCAGCTGTCTCTTACCTTCAAACCCGATCGTCCTTGCAAACTTTCCAGACATAGGAAGATGTATAGCATCTTTAGAATGAACACAAGTGAAAGCAGCTCCACTGTCAACCAACATCTGTAATGGTTCACCATTAACTTTTACCACTACTGTCGGTTCTTCATCATTTCCAGATACTACCAGCTGACATCTCCCCATAGGGTCCGTAAGGCTTCCCTAAAAACTTTGCTCAGGGCCCCGGTTAGGGTTAACCGGACCCTGGGTAGGCGGCGCTTGTCTTGCAACATTTCATCCAAACCCCTGGGGACCGTAGGCATAGGAGGGTCTTGTGCAACCTCTCACCAAATGTCCATATTGTCCACAACCATGACATGGCCCCAGAGTCTGTGAAGGTCTGCGGTTATAATTAAAATTATAATTATCATTATAATTATCATTACCATATAATTATAATTATCATTATAATTATCATAACCATGCCTTCTACCCCAGTTTCCACGTCCACGTCTACGTACGCCCTAGGATTCTCCTGGTCCTTCAGCGGTTTAATAAGAATACTGTCTGGATGGATATTAGTTGGAAACATGGCTCTCAAAGCTCCCCAGACCCTGGCCCTGTAGGCTAGAAAAAGCTCTGCATCATAGACAGTTGTACCCACATGTCGGTGTAAGCCTGCTCTTTGCCACAGTTCCTCCATAGTAGGAACTCCAAGGATGTTTGCTAAGAGACGCTTGATGTCCCCCAAGGCTGGCTGTGTTCCTGTTAACACCTCTTCAAGTTTTGCAATCCAAGGTTGTGCACCATCTTGTAGAAGTGGCAATTTTTCCAAAATGTCTGACAAATCAGAATGAAGCCATGGTTTATAGTCAAGATCCTGACCTCTGACTAACACAGGAGCCATTTTCTTTGCTTTTCTTTCTCTGAGATGGTATCGACTTTTTCCACTTTGCATCTTTTGTTCTTCAAATTCTTTTTCTTTAATCTTCAGGTGTTGCAACTGCTCAGATAAATATTGTTTTTGCTCTTCATCTTTAGCATTCTTCATTTCTGCACGACAATCACTTTTTATTTTTCTCAGCTCTTTTAAAGCCTTGTTTAGATCTCCAACTTTAACATACTTGCCATCGAAGTCCTCCATTTCCAGTTCATCATCACTGCTGTCAGGACCTCCTTCACTTGAACTGCTTGAGTCTTCACATTTCTTGAAACTTCTTTTACCTCGTGCCTCAAGTTTCCCCAACAT
>NW_013953368.1:128885-129168 GCF_001266775.1 Austrofundulus limnaeus
GTGTGTGTGTGTGTGTGTGTGTGTGTGTGTGTGTGTGTGTGTGTGTGGCACAAGACAATTCAGGTTCTTTGTGGCAAAATAGTAAAAATGAAAAAAAATTGAACTCGCCTTTGTTTTTTTTATCACTTAAAGGATTGTCAGCTTCTCTCCTTTTTCCTCTGCAGGCCCAGTGGTACTCCGCAGGAAGTGAGAGGGAGAAAGAAAAAAAAGATGTAAACCAGATGTCTTGTACCAATGCAAAAACACAGCTTCCCCCACTACGCTATAACTCAGTTTGGACAGG
>NW_013953368.1:131639-131896 GCF_001266775.1 Austrofundulus limnaeus
CCTGATAAGTTCAGCCAACTTACAAGAGGATTGGTTCACTTTCGGTTCTGATCGATCTCGGCCGCTGCCGATCGCAAACCAACTTTTGACTGAATTAATATCAGGAGTGTTCTAGAATTATTCCTTAATAGGTGGTTGAGTGAAATTAGTCATATATTTGCCTTTACGTTGACACCGTCAGGTTTCCGGGCAAATATTATCCTCATTTCACCGCCACCTCACTCAACACGAAAGTTATACACACACACACCACACAC
>NW_013953368.1:132896-133352 GCF_001266775.1 Austrofundulus limnaeus
GTGGAGAACTGGTCAACATGAGACGTCTAATTTTCTGTGTCTTCATAAGGTTTTATTGATTCTTCTAAGAAAAGAACTCATCAGATAATTTTGGGTAAATTTTTTGTGAGACTGATTAAATTAAAGTTACAGTTTTTGTTCTCTTTCCTGTGTAATAATGTCCGGTATTTTTACCTGAGACTTTGAAAAAACAACAACCCAACCAGACATTTAAACAAAGACAATCAGAGACCAGTGAAGTTTAAATGATACACTTTGCAAAGAGGGAAGAAATTCAGAGTACTTAACTTAAGTCAAGCTCAGAGAAGTTCTTCAAATCTTTGCGGATGTGATCTACCTTTTATTCACACACGTAGAGATAACAACACAACAAGTCATATCCAATCATAGTACAGTTGCTAGGTCACATCAGAGCAGAAAAACCAATCAGAAACTGGTTGCTGGGGCCCATAGCAG
>NW_013953369.1:0-1896 GCF_001266775.1 Austrofundulus limnaeus
ATTTAATAAGTAAATGAAGTTTGTACTTTTGATGCAATTTGGAACAGATTTTTACGGAGAGCAAATCTTCCCCACTAGACTGATTTAAAATGGTCACACAGGCACGCAGGGACTCCAGGGGATTAATCGTCTTAATCCTTATCGGCTAAACACCACAATTAATCATAATCAATTTTTTTGTCAATATCGTCCAACCCTACCTGGACCCCAGTTTGAGACCCTCTGCTCTAAGGAATGATAAAGGGCCTTATGATTTCCACAATGAGGAAAACAGACGGAATCACGGAATTTACCAAACAAAATGGAATCCAGTACAAAATGCGAAATCTCCTGGAATCAGTGTTGTATAAAGTACCTCTATCTTATCATAAAAATACTTTGGTAAAAGTTAAAGTTTTCTCTAAAAATATTACTTGAGTACAAGTCTTAAAGTATCTATTTTTTGTATTTAAGTATCAAAAGTAAATTTCTGACACAAAATCTACTTAAGTACTAAAAGTAAAAGTATCGAGTAAAGGTGAGCAGTTAGATTTTCCAAAATGACATTTATTGGGAGGTGACTTCTCCAAAAAATATTTTTTCTAATGGTGTGCAGCTGTGATGGGTTGTGTACAAGCTAATAGGGTGTCAGAATGGTATATATTTATACTTCTCATCCAACCACAATTAAATTCACTCTATCCAGGAGACACAATTTATCAGGATAGTATTTTTAAGTAATAACAACTTGGAATAAAATAGGAGTAACAACTTTCTACTTTTTACCTTTTTAATAAATGTAGTGAGTAGAAAGTACAGATAATTGTGTAAAAATGTAATAAGTAAAAGTAAAAAGTACGCTGAAAAATAATTACTCAAGTACAGATAACCAAAATTTCAACTTAAGTACAGTAACAAAGTATTTGTACTTAGTTTCTTTACAACTCTGCCTGGAATTCCCTCATTTGGGTGAGTTTCTGCTGCGACCCCCTGTACCTGCTGTTTCCTGGTCACACGCTGAAACACCAAATGACCTCCAAAYTAAAAACTGCCAAGCTTAGTGCAAAGTTTAGGGCAGAACTCCAGTGATTACATTTTTAATTCTGAGGCTATTAATTAGTTAAATTATTTGCCAGTCAGTTTATAATTACACATTTCTTTAGGTAAATATGGTTAGAATGAAAATGTGTAATTCAGAAAAAAATGAAAAAAGTGGAATTAAGAAAAATTAAATGAAAAAAAAAACTGTTGGGAAAAAATACATAATTTGGAAAAAAAAAGATTTTATAGGGCATTAACCGCATCATTTGTAATAATTCATAATATAGAAAATAATAATGATTTCAAGAATATGATTAAAATATATGAAACCAAAGGTGAGGATATTAAAGTACTCTGTGAGAAGGATCAAAAATGTGAAGTTTTTTCCAGGAAATCAATAAATATTTAAACTTGATTTATGAATGCAGGCAGTTACAGGCAGTGTGTCAGGCTGAAAAAAATAAAAAGTGAAACTATGAATCACTTTCATATGGCAAAAGGCATGGATAAATCACAACTGGCTTCCACTGACTCACATGCTGGTTCTGACTACTGGACTGGAACTGGAAATTGCATCTGAGACGGACACTGAGGCCACAATTCGATGACAGTTCGCAGCCGTAATGCGCTGAAACGGGTCTCAGACAAAGTCTCTGTCAGATCCGTTCCTGCTGGGTCTCACCTGCTGCGCCGTGTGGGAAATGGGCTGCTGCATGTCATACTGTAAGGCGCACCACAAACACACACCTTGGATAGAGACGCGAGGAAAGTCATCAATCAAGTCCTTGACACTCGCGAAAATCATTTTCTCCACTTCATGCACGCACGCACGCACGCACGCACGCACGCACGCACGCACGCACGCACGCACGCACG
>NW_013953369.1:4249-6099 GCF_001266775.1 Austrofundulus limnaeus
AAATGTTTCGTTTGAGAAGAACCCGTCCAGAGGACCTATACAATTTTTTTCTTTTTGATTTTTTTACCTGGATTACTGAGATGCATCAGGACAAGACCGCTAAAGCGCAAACAAAATATTTAGGTCCGCAATTAGCGGATTTGCACTTTAGTGGACTGGTGCCCACCACTGCCCGTCATTAAAGACAGACTGGAAAAAAACAAGACCCTTCTCCCTCTACACGCCTTTAGTCTGGTCCCGGTCTGGAAAAAAAAAGTCTGTCAGCTCGCAGGTCAGAGCGCCTCTTATTTGGTGAATTAATTATCTGTTGTGTGCAACGTTCACTTGCTCTTTAGTAGATAAAGCAAAGCCATTTTATTTATTTTATCTTTATTTCAACCTTCAACAGACCAGAAAACGAACAAAGATGCTCCTCCCATTGCGTGTCTTCAGACACGTTCGGTCTGAACGGATATCTGTTGACAAGCAGCCAAAACCGCTCGTCGAGAGCGTTTTTGCTGCTCAAGAMGCATTTGGTGGGAACCCAGCTTCAGTCAAGCCACCAAAAAGCATGAGCCCTCYGGACAATGACGCTCTGCTCCAGATTTTTTTCCTCCAGCAAGATCTTCCTGAAAGAGAAGTGAAGGAAGTCAGGAGAAGAAACATTAGGATGCAAAACCCCAGAAGATATCAGACCTGATCATGGCTGACAGGAATTCCACCAGTGGAGCTCAGAGTAAAAGACCCACAGTCCTTCAGCTCTCTCAAAATGGAGATGTCCATGTTTCTGCCAATATGGAACACAAATTAAATTCAGGGAAGCATTGAAGTGTCAGTTGTCTTTACATGTCCAAACAGGAAAATGCAAAAAACACTGAGAACAACTGAAAACTCATTTTAATCCCATCCAACAACTTTGTTCTTTGGTTGTATTATACCTCTATTACAAGTGTCATCTGATAGTCTAATAAGTAAATAATTAATATAGTATAATAGGCTCTGACAACATTTTTACTAATGGTATAAAATGCAGTTTGATTTCTGTATAACTCATTTGGATGAGATAACATAAAATGTAAAGGCCAGCTTCACTCTTKTTGATTCTCAATGAATATAACTGGTAATGTCTTTCTACATTCCTTCTGCTAATTATAGCTTGTCGAACAAACTCCACAAACACATCCATTAGTGACATACACCAACCAAGCTTCCAATTGCCTGAGAGGTGTCATGTCTGTCACCTTCAGCCAGCAATTTTTGTATTTTTATGTTGAAATGGTGTCTAAACATAAAGATATGATCACCAAGAGAAAACTGTCAAAATTACATCTAAAGTGAGCCTTTCTTTATAGACACTGATGAAAAAAGGCCTCGCTGCCAAGGCTAACAAAGCCCTTGCTGATGACCTGAACAGCTTTTACTGTAGGTTCTCTCCACAACCCCACAGCAGTAACTAACATCACACCTTCATCAAGTAAGTAAGTAAGTAAACTTTATTTCTATAGCACCTTTCACAGACACAAACATCGCAAAGTGCTTAACAGAGAGCAAAATAACTAAAAACAATAAAACAGATCACAGATATAAAAACAACAGTTAAAACACAATAAAAGCACATTAACTAAAAGCCTGTCTGAATAAAAATGTCTTAAGATGTTTCTTAAAAGAGTCAGTAGAATCTGAGCAGTGAAGGGACAGAGGGAGAGCGTTCCAGAGCCTCGGGACCACCACCTGAAAACCTTTGTCTCCACTGGTTTTATAATGGGTTCCAGGGACCACCAGCAGCATTTGATTAGACTCAAAAGTCCTGGATGGGCAGAAAGGCTTCAGAAGGTCCAGTATGTATTTGGGGGCCTGACCATGAAGTGCTC
>NW_013953369.1:6999-8022 GCF_001266775.1 Austrofundulus limnaeus
CACACACACACACACACACACACACACACACACACACACACACTTGGAAACTGTATGTGACGGGTGCCATACAGACCACATTATAAAAGGACAGAAAGTCTATGTGTGTGCATAATAGAATTTTTTTGGTGAAGCAGACAGAACAATAGAGACTGAGTGAAGTAAAGATAAAGGCAAAGATAGAAAACAGTGAGAGCAAGTACTTTTACTGAGGTTGAAGGGGTGAAGTGAGGAGAGACTGAAGTAAGAGGCAACAAAAGGAGAGAAAAAAAATCCCAGGAAGGAACAAGGTCTGGGGCAGGAAACCTGAGGGAAAAGGAAAGATGTTTTAAAAGCTAAGGAAAGAAAATAAAAGAGAAAGATTAAACATGGAGCTTGATGTACAACAGTAATGAGAAACGCCTGACCTTTTCAGTTTAAGGTTGTACAAACAACAAAATAAATGAATAAATAAAAATAAACTGTTTACATATCGGTAATTAAATTACGCACAATCAGATACGTTGAAACTATATAGGAATATTTGTGTGTGAAACAGTCTCTTACCACTGAATTAGAACTATCCAACTTTTCAACCCAATCCAACTTTATTTGTAAAGCACTTTTTGCACCATAGTAGACCAAAGTGCTGAACTACACCAAAATGACCTATCACAACACAATTGGCAGGTGCTGTGTTGCATCCTTACTTACTGAGAGCAGACCAGGGATATCTAACAAAACAAACAACTGAATTGTTATTGGAACATTGCCKTCAAAAAATGTGGTATTATCTATTGTCCAATAGAAATACAAAGCTAGTACACTGTATAAAAGGGTGTTCTCTCTTGACTAGACTCCTATATGTATAAATTAGGACACTAAGGAAATGTACCATCTAAGTGAATTTTACTCAGTATTCAGGGTATTCTGCAGTGTACTAGAGCAGAGATTCTTAACCCATGGGCCGCGGAGTGCCACCTTGAGGGCCTCAGAAGAACAAGAGTTTTTAACTTTGGGCTGCAGAGGGCTGTGGGACCGCAT
>NW_013953369.1:9100-10730 GCF_001266775.1 Austrofundulus limnaeus
GTATGGTAATGTCTGGCTGGGCCTCGAGTCACTTTATGTTCAATAAATTGGGCCCCGAGGTCAAAAAGGTTAAGAACCCCTGTACTAGAGATCTGGCAACCCACCAGGCTTTACTCAAACTTTAAGATCACCAAAGACAACACTGTTGTCTTTGGTGATCTTATTTGATGATCTTATTTGGTAGATCATCAAATATGCCAACACCATCAACACAAATAAGGTCTGTTGGTGGCAGCAGCACGCTGTGAGGATATAGTTTTATAACTGGGACTGAGAAACTGGTCAAAGTTAAGATAGTGGTGGAGCAAAACACAGAAACATCTTGAGGGAAACCTATATGAGTCTTCCAGAGGTGAGACTGTCACAATGGTGAATCTCCAACCCAATGACCCTAAACAAGCAACATTCCAGTAGTTTAGGGAGAACATGTTAAAAATCCTGGAATGTTCCAGTCAAAACCCAAACCTCAGTCCAACTGAGAATATCTTGTTTGATTAAAGAGTGTTTGATACAAGCAACCAAGCTAAAGGAGCTGAAGCAGTTTAGTCATAAAGAATGGACTAGTCCATGGTTAGGAAGAACTAAGAGGATGGACTTGAAAGAACTTACTGCTTATTACTGACTTTTAGAATCTGGATATGCACAAAAAACTTCTTAGTTTTCTTTTTTTTACAACTATTTAAAACAATAATTGTTTTGATGGGGTGAAATGGACACATTTTATTTGCCTAAAATGTTTTTGTAAAGTATTTGACCAAATACAAAAATTCAGGTAAATTCCTGGTTGGAAGACAACAAAATGAGATCACCGAGATGGATGGACATTCCAGTACTGTATCTGCCACACTTKTCCTGAATCTATCTACACTCTAATTGTTACAATTGTTATGGAAATATTTATTTAACAAAGACAGAAATACATGGTCCAAGAATGAAGGTACTCCGTGAGATGATCAGCTGAGTTTTATTGCAACAACAGGAAACACAGAGAACAACCTGCCCTGTCTCAGTCTGTCACTGTGTCTCTTGAGAGGCCTCAAATTTATATTGTTTAACAAACACCATTATGTCATCTTAGCGAGATTTTATCGTAGGTCAAGGGAAAACACAAAGATAAACACAAGTGATATCTAAGAATGATTATTGTTGTTAGCAAATCTTGTTCTGACTTTAATAATTCTATCTGCAGATGAACAGCATGTCATGAAAACCTAGGCCATTAAAGGATGTCATGAATTACTGGCTTAAATCTAAAAGTATTAGATCCAGGACAACTCCCCTCCTCTTGATTAGTCACTAATCAATTAAATGATCAATATATCAACAAAAAATCTTTAATGTATTTAAAATATATATGTCAACACAAACCCAAGTATATGTACTTTTCTGAAATCCCAACCACGGTAATTACAATTTTATTCCTTCCACAGTAATAACTAACCCCAAAACATAGTTATCACACAAAAGTCTTTGGATCATCTTGAACACAAACAGGCTTGTCTGTTTTGATGTGTGGAAGGGTCAGAGGTGGTTTGGGGCTCTGCAAATCTTTTTGTAGAGGCTGGAAATGGAGGGTTACGTGGATTTGGACATAGTGTTTGTTGGATCCTAATCTCACCAGGTTCTTCCA
>NW_013953369.1:11452-12583 GCF_001266775.1 Austrofundulus limnaeus
GTCACCTTTTGGAGAAGCTGGCAGAAATCCTCTTTGGAAAAGTAAGGAGGCATCTTGAAGCTTTTCTGTACTCACTCTCAGCAGTTGATAATTCAAAAATCTTCTCAGGTTCTTCAACAGCCAAAAATAAAAATTCAATGTTCTTTGCTTATTCAAAATCATCCATCACAATCATCACCAGTGTATCTCTGTTGTTAAAACAATTTACCATAAAAAGGTTCTTTTCATCCAGCTGGAGTCACGGTCCTGAGCAGTCCAGTCCTTGCTCACTCATATCAGTCCACCTGCAATGAGGCCTTGGTCCGTCGGTCTCCTAGTGGTGCCTGCGACAACGCCAAATTTTATGGAAATATTTATTTAACAAAGACAGAAATATKTGGTCCAAGAATGAAGGTACTCYGTGAGATGATCAGCTGAGTTTTATTACAACAACAGGAAACACAGAGAACAACCTGGCCTGTCTCYGTGCYTCTGCTTCTSTCTGTCACTGTCTCTCCACACTACTCACTGTGTCTCTTGAGAGGCCTCAAATATATATTGTTTAACAAACACCATTATGTCATCTTAGTAAGATTTCATCGTAGGTCAATGGAAAACACAAAGATAAACACAAGTGATATCTAAGAATGACTGTTGTTAGCARATCTTGTTCTGACTTTAATCATTCTGTCTGCTGATGAACAGCATGTCATGAAAACCTAGGTCATTAAAGTATGTCATGAATTACTTGCTTAAACATAAAAGTATTAGATCCAGGACAGTTGAACTAATGTTTCATGTTTGGTCCTCACATGGGTGCATTTCAGTCATTGTGCTGAATTTATTTTGTTTAATTTTAGAATATAGTCTTTCTTGTCATTCCACAAGCCTTTACAATGAAATTAAAAATGCCTAAACTAACTGTGTATCAAAAAAGTTAGCGAATACACACAATGAAATAAGGGTACTTAACTGACAGTGCAAACATTTAGTGTTTAACTTCGAGCCCAACGCCCCCCAGTACCGGAGCCAAACAGCATTTTCCATTTTCTATTTCTCTGACAAATCTTAACAGAAGTTAAAAGAAATAGAAAATGTTGTTTTGCCCCAGAACAAGAACAGCACTGAAAATCAAATTGAAATATATATATA
>NW_013953369.1:13069-14996 GCF_001266775.1 Austrofundulus limnaeus
ACACACACACACACACACACACTGTAACCTGAGTGCTAACAGATTGTTCAAGATCTATGTTTAAAATTTGCCATTACCTATTTAAAGTCAACTTAGTCTCTTTCATGAAACTCTGCACGAACCTTTTATGAAACTTTATGAAAACTATTGTTGGAAGTACATTTATAACTAGTTCAATTTGGAGTCAACCTATTCAAGACTAGTGTCACAGTCAAYTGACCATGAAAAACATAAAAAAATCTATGACTCAGTAACATTTTTGTTATTTGGTGAAAACTGAATGTAGTTGAAGTTACAGTGTTTGTTCTTGTATATGAKTATAATGCAACCCCAATCTTTTGACGTAAAATAAACGAATCCTCGTGTATTACGCTACCTCTTAATTTCATACATACCTCAGGATATTTTTTTAGCTTTTACTTGGGTGGGTAAACTTACTATATACTTGTGGACATGTTTGTAGCTGGGGAGGAGCAAAAGCTGCAGAGTTGCAGATCTTGGGTGTTGCTGAAAATGACATATGACCAATCAAATGTGCAACTAACATTCACAGCTTCCTTTCTTCTCCATGGTTAACAAGACAAAAATATAGTGTTTCCTCTTCAGACTCAGTTATGAAAAATACAACTACTGTTGTTTAYATGCTTAAGCAAGCATGACATTGTCATAATGCAGTATGCTGGGATAAAATATGATGTACATAAAAAAATCTAKCAAAATTTACTCCCATGTAAAATATGAACACTCAACCTCTTGGGTGATTTTGGGGGTTAAATTTGTCACATTTATAAAT
Source organism: Austrofundulus limnaeus (assembly GCF_001266775.1). Taxonomy (NCBI): domain Eukaryota; kingdom Metazoa; phylum Chordata; class Actinopteri; order Cyprinodontiformes; family Rivulidae; genus Austrofundulus; species Austrofundulus limnaeus. The sequence continues at coordinate 13,863 of NW_013953369.1, forward strand.
GTAGAAACATGGTTAATGATTCAGAATTTGATAAATTYTAGATAACTGTGATCTTAGCTCAAAATTGTTGGGAGTGAACCCTGTTTGTTTCTGTTAGCAAAATATTTTTGAACCACAAAATTAATGTTAAAGAAACTTTCGTAGTTGTATTGCTGTCTTCAAATGATTAGCTGTGGCAGCCATCTTGAATTGGATTAACTACAAAAGTTAGTCAACATTAGCCTACACACAGAAATAACAATAACTCTAATAACTTGGTCATTTTTTGAGATAATGAGCTAAAATTTGATCTTGTCATAACAGAGTTATTCACAACATACACTCAGCATGAGAATGTATGTAATGTTATTGTCAGTGTTTCAGTAAAATGTCAACATTTTGTATTCCTCATAAGAGGATGTTGGTGTAAACCGCGGGCATGAAAGGTGGCAGGTGATGTGTATTCCTTTAAGGAGTGATGGGTCTTTAATTCTTCTCTTTCCTCGATTCACAGAGCTTAATATGAAAGTGAAACATTTTATGTTGCTGGTCCTAAAAATATCTGAGGTTTGTTCCAGTTTCCCTTTTTTCAGGGTTGAACTATAAAACGTTTCACCTCACTTTTTATTTCCTCATCTTTTAGTCTCATGTTCCTCTCCTCGGCGCTCCTGTTTTGGACTTTTAGCTAATGCTGTTTATATGCTGTGGGGATTCTGCTGGGTATTGTTGTGCCTCTGTCTCTTCCCCACAAATATTCGGCCTTGGAGCTGAGTGAGAGCAACTCGGGAACAAGAACAAAAGGGAGAGGAAGGAATGCAAAGAAAAAAAAAGTGAGTAAATGTAGGTGTTTGTTTGGAGATGCTGAGTGAAAAAAGCAGAAATGTTCTGCTTCAGAGATCTGTTTTAAAAATGGGGAAGCATTGTAATATAAAAATTTTATATACACCTATTTTAAACTTTACCGCAGGAATGCTTCTCAGTTGTAGACATGTACATATTTTTCACATTCCATTTTCACTTTCCCATTGGTCTCAGAAAAAAAAACAATAAAAAGTAGAAAACAAACGTATGGGTTTGAAGACAACATCTTTATTCATACATCATAACGTCTAAAGTAATTTCTTCCAACCATGGGCGTCAGAACCATTTTAAAAG
>NW_013953369.1:15342-18070 GCF_001266775.1 Austrofundulus limnaeus
ACTCACTGCTACAGCTGAGATAAGGTTAATTAATGTTTAACATATCCAGTGACTTTAGGGCCTTTCACTTTTATATTGTTTATTCTTGATTTATTTTAAATTGTAACATGTCAATGTGCCAATAAATGACCATTAAATGCATGTTTAAAACTAATAATAACTTTACCCAGTGAACAGGTACAATATTAAAAACCACCAACAGTGAATTTTAAAGGGGCATTTCTATTTTTATGATTTAGTAATAGGTTTACTTATGAACAAAAGGAACAGAGCATCATGCAGCTTTCAGAACATAAAATGACACTGTGTTATGGTGACAAAAAATTAAATTAAATATAACAAAAACGTGTTTGTTTTGTCAACCTGCATGTAATTATTGAAGCAAAAATAGGTCAACAGGTTCCTTCCGACCCTGGGACCACCTCAATTTATACCACTTCCTACTTACTAATTACAGTTAAAATACTGTATATGTTTATCAAAAAAGTCTAATGTTACAACTAATCAGAGATCTCTTTAAAGACATCTGCTCTAAATGATGTTTTGGCAATTTAAAAAATACAGCAATTTTCAATAAATAAATAAATAAATAAATTACAAGGATTTTTAGGTTTTATCAGAAATAATTTCCTGACTGCGTAAAAAAAATACTGATAAAAAAATTGTGGCTGGTATTTATTGCAATATTTTGTTTTCTCAGCTCATACGAACATTAATCAGCACTTTTTAAATGCTTGAATACTTCTCTAATCTGGCTGAGTAGACAACTTGTTTGACATCATTTGAATTCAGCAGTGTACAAAAAGATGTTAATGACACCTGACAACTTACAATGTGGTCTGGTACAAAACAGTACAATTAGTGGATGTTCATGTCTCTTTAAATGTTGTCTTTTTTTTTCTATAAATAGATTTTAGTGAATGGAAAATGACCAGCTGCACTCAAACCAACTTATCACTGGCCGTGGCCATAGCCATCAAACAGTTGCAGATCAAAAGCAATAAATAATACATCTAAAAAGTTCATTTATGCAGCCTGTCGCCTGCAGTTTGATGGGGCTTCAAAGCTGAAACCTTACCTCTTTTCCTCACAGATGCTGCAGTTCCAGCTCTATTAACTGGACGACTGTGAAAAACATCTCTTACATGTCTGACTTTTGACAAAACTCAAACAAAAGAACTTGTAAAGAATTTTAATGAGAGTAGCACAAATGTTATGCTCCATTGTGCCACGATATATTTTTTCCCTACAGTGAGACTGATATACTGTGATATTGAAGAAATAGTTGTGCATAGTTGAATGCGGTGTGGCAGTTTGTGTTTTTTCTGTATCTTCATTGGTCCTCAGTGGTGYTTACCTGCAGCTGCAACCCGTCCTGGTGATGATCTCCTCCTGGGATTTATAAGGCTTCCTTGAAGATCTGCTCTTTGCTGGAGCATCACATGCCTAATGGTGTTGTCCCTGGAGTATACAGATAATCCTWATCTGGGCTTTTCCTGTACTTGGWTTYACCGGATGTCCTCCTTGAGTTGCACGGTGCCACAGAGCTCATCCTCTGGAGACTCTTTCWATCTGATAATTCATTTGTTTACGCTTCGCATTTACACACTTCTCCTGAAGATAGGTGTGTTGAATCTGACGTGGCATGTTCACACRAACCCTTCATATGAACAAAAGTAAGAGAAATTTAGGATAAGAATATGAAAATGTTCTTGTGTGAGGCCCAATGTATTCTGGTTTTATTTGTTTTACACAATGTCCCAACTTCATTAGAACTGAGGTTATATTGAAAAAATTTAAAGTTATTAGAGTTTAGCACTGTTAGTACTGATGTTAAAAGCACAACACTATATTTTTAGGTTTTCCTTTTTATAATGTTTAATCTATTATGTGTTAATTGATATAGATTAGCTAAATGTCCGAAATACCTATAACAACACATATTTAACCGTTATGAGAACAGTAGGGGAGAATTGTGTATGAATGCCTGTGATTCAGCCGTAGGTCAGTAGGGGGCGAACGCGGGCATTGAAGACTCTGTATAAATGGATTGACTTCCTGGTTGGCCGGCAGTGTATGATTTCCTGTCAGGTCCGAATGGCAATAAACCCCACTCCAGAATTCTGGTTTTGTATGGTTTTATTYCGTCTAACAATCATATTATTTAACATTGGTGGTTTTCTACTGACTTCAGTCTTTGAACACGAATATTTCTTACAGTTATGGTGACCCCGACGTTTGTCTGGAGGTCGTGTAGGAAACTGCAGTGTTGGGGCTAAAGGCTGCTAGCATTAGCAGGCCTTTGTAATCGACGTGCGTTCTGGGCGCAGGACAAAGGTGAGCAAAACTCTTTTTTGCTTTCCCGAACTGAACGATGCGGCGATCGGTGTTTGCTGCGGGCTGGGCTGTATGTGTTGAAATGGCCTCGCTAAGGATTAGCGTTGCTAGGCTAAGGCTGTGTGTCATCTTTGCAACGACAACGTGTTGTTCGGCATCAGTGTTGCCAGGTGTACGATAATTGTCGTATTTATAATTTGCCCTCTGTACAATGTACGATCAATAATTCCAAAAATCCCATAATGCACGATAATTTGACCGCTTCAATGTGTGACGTAATCGACCCGACACGCTGCTCGCTGACATGTAAGGTGGCGGGTTGTGGAACACAGCGATGCCGATTTAGCGATTTTCTCGCTATATTTACAGAGCTTTCAGACCCTCTAGAGAC
>NW_013953369.1:18653-20421 GCF_001266775.1 Austrofundulus limnaeus
CATTAGTAGTGCTGTCAAATGATTAAAACTTTTTAATCTATTAATTCCAAGGTAGCAGTGAATTAATCACAATTAATCTTAAACCTAATATAAAACATTATTGCATATTGGTAAAATAAATTACTTGAGTTATTAATTAATGTTTTTATTTAGAGAAAAAATGTGGTGCTTACACATGCTTTTTTGAGTATAAAACAGGACCTAAACAATGCTCCAAACATATTTGAGTCAGTTAAATTTTGTGCAGAATAATGAGGTTAAATTAAGAATTCAAGGATTTTCATTCCAAATGAGTGAATGAAAGATAGATACTAAGGTCACAGTTGTCAGCAAAACATAAATAAATAACATAAAACAAGCCATAAGAAGACAAAAAGAAAAAAAAACTCTGGACATAATGTGTTACAACAGAGTTTTTAAAATTTATTTAACTTTTATTTATCCAGGTAAACTGTTTGAGAACCACTTCTCATTTACAAACATGACCTGGCTACACTAAGTGCATTTCAATATACAAACCTACATATTCAGGCAGAGTAAAGTGATTGTAAATTTTAATCGTGATTAATATTTTTAATCTATGCCCATGCAGCACTAAAATTAATCATTTAACTTGATTAATTTCACAACCTTAATTATTAGTCAAACAAATGTCCCTAAATTGTTAGTTTCAAATATAACAACACTTATGATGTGTTTTAGGCTTTATGTGAATTGTTATTTTTGAAAGGCTGATTATATATTCTAACCCACCCTCTGTTACCCAGCAGGGTGGGAGATTCTTCATCTCAAGCTCAGGTCTTCTATCAGAGGTCTGGGAGCTTGAAGGTTCTTCTCAGTATCTTAGCTGTTCTTAGAACTACACTTTTCTAGACTGAGYTGTCAGATGTTTCTCCAGGTATATGTTGGAGCCACTTCTCTAGTTTCACTGTCCCGAGTTCTCCGATGAACACAGGCAAGTTTCTTTCACTTGCGAGGCTCATTATAAAGCTTCCCTGAGCCTTTAGTGTTTCTCCAGTTTCTCATTTTTACTGATGTTGCCATCGTTGGGGATGGCAACAAGTCACACTCCTCTGCTGCTTATCAATGATCAGTGTCCAGTTGGTTGGCCATTTCCATCTTGTCTGTTTGAATCTTGAAGTGCCAGAAGATTGTAGCTTGGTCATTCTCCATTACCTTTAGCAGGGATTCCTATGTTCGGGGATTCATACTCCACACAGATGTTTCTGTACACTTTACCAGCTGCTTGGTTATGGCGTTCCATGTATTCGTTTTCTGCTAGTATCGAACACCCTTCTGTGAGATGCAMGATTGTTTCTGGAGCTTCTTCGCACAGCCTGCATCTGGGATCTTGTCTGGTACTGTATGGTAGATCTGAACCTCAATAGATCTGGTACTGAAGGCCTGCTCCTGTGCTGCCATGATCTACTTATTTGCTGTCCTTCAGTCCTGTCCTCTCTAGTCATTGGTAGTGTTTTGTCATATTTAGCTATCTGTCAGATGTACATCCTATGCAATGATTGTTCCTCCCATGGTGGTTCCTTCATCTCCTTCTCTTCCAGTTTTCTGATGCTCACAAGGCCCTTGCCTCTTCTGTGCACTTGGTATACAACCTGTTGGACTATACTGTATACAACCACTGGACTTGCATCAGTATCCTGTCGACACCACAGCAACATTTTTATAGAAACTTTAAAAATTGTGTTTGTCTGTGTGTGTGTGTGTGTGTGTGTGTGTGTGTGTGTGTGTGTGTGTGTGTGTGTGTGTG